>NW_019445248.1:0-1897 GCF_002814215.2 Seriola lalandi dorsalis
AGTGATGTACAAAACATGTCTTCACTGACGTCCGGGCTGCTTATGACTCATTTATTCTCTCATTACGCTTTATTCAGCACTCAGTTTGTCTGTCCTCTCAGTTGTGTAGCTTGTGTTTTGGTTGACGGCCCTTGTATGTGTATGTGCGTGATCACCTTTTGCTGTAAATGCGGCATAAGAGCCTTTTTTAATAGATTGTCCTCATCCTCAACTGAATAATTTAACCCTACTTAATGTAAAAAATCATGTCCACAAAGTCATTTTCTAGATAGCGAAAGCAAATTTACTGCAATGTAAGTAATTCAGTAATCACCGAGGATGACATCCAAGTGCTTAACAATGAGACTAGAGTTCAAAAGTTCCAAGTCCTTTTTCTCAGTGGGGGCTGCGCCTCTGTACTTGGAAGAGACAGCTACAGTCAGCAGGGGGGACAGAGTGACAGACATGTGAGGACCTAAAATGTCACCACGAGGAAGGGAGAAAATGAGCCAATTAGAGACTACCTGCCCAAAGGCCCGTGACCACCAATCAAATAGTAGTTTAAAGGTCATTAAAAGTTCAGAAGAACACGTCCCTGGAGGTGAGAGAAATGGCTGACAGTCTCGTGGTCTCTGGTGCCCTGTGCTTGTTAGCTCTGGGGTGAAATAGCTTTCGAGACTGAGACGGACATCTGCTTTGCTAGTGTCTTTCGCGATGAGTGTGGAATCTGTGCAACTGATCCCTGATCGGGCTCACCCTTCTCAGTGTTCATTATCCAGTCAGCACTCCCTTCCTGACTGGATCAGCCAGCTTTAATATGAGCTTGCAGAAAAGCTTTAAAATAGTGAACCTTGGCACTGCGTCCCCACAGTGAATCTGAACGAGTTTGATGTTCATATTACACTCATGCCTCCAGTATTTGTGACATTTGAGAATCAAGATTGTGTTGTTGAGCTTACAGTCTGAAAATATTCCAGCCTGAATATCATACTATAACATACATCACTTGGAACAGGAAGTCAACAGGTGAGTTTGAACCATTTCAGGAAGGAAATGGTGGACTAAATGGATTGACTTCTTATGGATTTTATTCACTTGCAGGTATTGCAGTGCTTCCAAGTTTGGCCATTACACTGATTAAATAAATAAATAACTTAAAAGAAGACATTATATATAGATACTTTGCAGGTATTGGTGAAATATCTGTTTGTGTGTTTAAATTTAATGATACTGTGTAAAAAAAATGCAGTGGAATAGGCATTTTGCTGAAATATAATTACCTCTTATGTCTTATTCACATAAAGAGAAAGAGGAAAAGGTTATTGTGTTAATTAAACAACACGATGTTTCTGAATTAGAGATAAGTTACATTTAAAAATTCAAGAGTGTTAACAAAATAAATGAAAGAATGAATTCTTAGTGGTCTTTATGGAAATGTGTGGCTGCTGAAGGTCTTTCCAAATAATGTGAATGAAGCAATTAACAAAATCATTAATTAATTTGCCACACAATTGCTCTTACTTATATTTACAGCATATATTTGTCATCTGGAGGATTTAATTCTTTTCCATTTTGTTGAATTTGTGTGTTAATGTTTTTGAGTATTGTGTCTGCCTGTGACACTCAATTATCGACAAGGATATGAATGATAACTCAGCTCTACTTTCTAACCATGTAGTCAGTCAACTAGACTACATGGCAGAGGATGCTCTCTGCTCCTCAGCATTACAACACTGAATAAATCTGAAAGTTTTTATTTAGTATAACCTGAAGACTCTGACTGTTATGTAAACTGACAAAGAGAAATGGATCTTTTTGACCCTATCCATACCGGAAAATAAATGAAAAAAAAAAAAAATCATACTAAGTTAACTAATAGAAATCTAATCACACTTTCAATCTGAACGTGTACATTCAG
>NW_019445249.1:0-2230 GCF_002814215.2 Seriola lalandi dorsalis
GTAGTACTTTTGTACATTTGTAGTTATGAGCCTTTGTAATGAGTTACTTTGCCATCGTACTCGGCCCAGACAAACTCCCCCCAGTCCCTCCTGTCTGGTAATCTGTGATCTATAGAAAGCATGCCAAGTGCCATGAAGGGTATTAGGATGACTGAAACTATTGGTTGTGTCATTAGTTACAATACAGTCCATCAGCATTCAGATTTACTCCACAGTACACCAGTAATGTTGTACTGCATCCCCCAGTTACATTCTAGAGGGTGTAATGAAGAATTGTCTCTCCCTGACATTTGCAGGTATTGTATATGAGATTATATTAGCAAAACTATTACTCTGCAACAGTTTTACTTATGGATCATCAAGTTTATAGAATGTCCATCCATGGAAATTAGTATTCAGGTACAGAGGAAGGTGGAGCCTATCCCAGCATGCATCGGGCAGGTGGCAGGGAAACACCCCAGACACGTCTGTATGTGGGCTTCCTTAAGATACAATATTTGAAATTCAAATTTGGTTGCGAACATTTTTTTGCATGTAGCATTGATTAATGAGCACTGAAATGAATGAATCTGTGGATGCTCAGTCAAACGACAGTGACAGTTTACTTTAGTGTAGTCTTTTATGTTATCTCCATGACTATGCACACCTCTGGTGTTATCTCTGGGAGACTGACAGGTATGAACAACACACAGTTTGTACTACATCTACAACCATTTCACAACATGGATAATCATTCCATTCCATCAGACAGTAGATGAATTTCATGCCTCTGTCCCAGTGCTCCTCACATTGTATCTGTTAACGTCAGCTGTCCATCCATCACCTTGGAACCATCACAACCCAAACAGAGTCAACCTGTGAACATTGGAACAACCTGTTTGCATGTCTTTGCGTTGATTTGTTTGACAGATGACAAGCAGCTGCACGATTTGCATCCCGGCAGAGTTGCCTTGGAGAAGGAGCCTTCCTTAGACAAGTCACGATATCTGTTATTTCTCTCAGTCACATAAGTGGCTTCGATCATCACCCGAAATAGCAGTGATGCCTAACTCCACACTGTATATTAAATAGCTAAATGTTTCCTTCAATACAGGGAAGACACATGGTTGGTTTCTCACCATATCCACCATTCTACAAATACAGCTAAATTTCTCATTTAATGCAAAGTTATTATACACTGAGAATTACCACTGCTCCTCTGCAGCTCCCCCCAGCTGTACGGCGCTTCAGGGCAAGTTTTAGCTCATTATTTCTGTTTTCTGACCTGCTGTTTTATTGTTTTGGTCCACTCCCTCCGCTCTCATGGTTTTGTTTTTGTCTGCAGCTGGCAGCTGTTCTCAGCAGTAGAGCTTCAAAAGCCCACTATACGCTACCTGCTCAGCACCAATCAGCAGACAGACATGGTTGGCAACTAGCTGGTGAACACACCGGAGCATTACACCACTAAGGAGTCAGATGTTTCCCTCAGTAGCCGGTAAAGAGCAAAACAGAGCTAAAAGAAAGTGAAGATTGGACTCACATTTGGCAGGTGGTCAGGAACAAGACTCATACATAACATACATAACAGTATAATTGAAATGGTTAAAGAACAGTGCCCACCTCACCAGACAAGAGTTGAGTTGCTTAACTGTCAGGCCAGACCAGGAATGGGTGTTCAGCGCCCTGCAGCCAGTGACTGGAGTTTCAGGGAGAGAAAAGCAGAAGGGAGAAGCCTGTTGTCTATCAATGACCTTTGGGAGAGAACCACTCCAATCCCACAGCACAGACCATAGCCCGATCCATCTGGACCCTTTGGCAACAATGAACCCCAGGAATGACACAGAGTCTACGTGAAACTCACACTTCTCCGCCTTTACAAAAAGCTGGTGGCTAAGGAGACGCTGGAGAACTTGCCGAGCATGTTGGATGTATTAAAGGCAGTCTTCCATTCATTCCCTTATTCTCACCAGGGGATAAGCATCCCTAAGATCTTGTCCTTTTTATCCACTAAGAAGAAAACATCACCAGCAGGAGAAGATGAAGGTTGAATGACAATTAAGCACAGGTGAAACTGATTAGTGAGGAGCAGGTAATCGCAGTGGCCGGAAAAACATGAGGGCAGGAAGTGACGTATCCAAAATGATACAAGAGGTGAGTATTTCAAAATAAAACACCAAATAGTGACTGAAACAGTAGAGTTGTGTTTGAAATCACTCACTCATTCTGTCGTCCCTACTCACTATCCAGGGAG
>NW_019445250.1:0-2299 GCF_002814215.2 Seriola lalandi dorsalis
GTGTGTGTGTGTGTGTGTGAGAGAGAGAGAGAGAGAGTAAGCTACAATCAGAAACAGACAGATGTAGCCATGTGTAAAAAGGTGTTTATTTCTGTGCTCTGGCTCTGGGTTAAAGCCTCCTACTCCTGCTGTTTATCCATCAGCAATGTGGCCAGCATGTTGATAGCTGACTGGAGGGATTCAACTCCAAGTCCCACCCGGGGCAGTGAGGATGAGGCTCGGACTGAGGCTGGAGTGTTTAAATGTTCTGCCAGGGTTGGTAGCAAATATTTCTTATTAAAATGGGCTTAAGGACTGTGGATGACAGTGAGACAAGGACTGCAGTTGCAAGGCTACATCGTATAGAGATAACAACAAAGCTGTAAATATGAGGATGATGCTCACAATCTTAAAGGCTTGAAATATTGTTGTGGGTTTCTCAGTCTTTTATCTAAGATTAGAAGTCCCAGTTTATCTCTACCAACGAATCCAAACAATTGATCCAGCTGAGAGCTCAAAACAGACATGAAACTTTGAGCAAATTTGAATCTCAAATGAAATGCAAATGACCCTGGAAAAATACAAATCAGTTAAGAATCCAACCAGTCAATCAGTGACTGAGGACACCACTTGTCCCAGAAGAAACACTCAGACACACATGCAGTGATAACATCTGGACAGTGTGTCAGCCACAGCTGTCTGAGGAGAGGATGTGAGGTTCAGCGGTGCCCGTGGAGGGCTTTCTAATGACTCTAACATAGGAGAATTAGAGTTGACTGAATGCGTGAGCACCAATCAAAGGCAGACTGGAGCAGGCAGATGTACGGGCTCCTCATTAACACTTGCTTTTTTCTTCATCTCCCTCCGCTTGGCCGAGACAAACCGAGGCTGCTCAGTGATCATGATTAGGCTCTCCACCAAACCAGCAACAGTCACCAGACACAGAGCTGTATACTTTTCAGCAATTACTCTTTAGCCCTCTCATTGTTTAATTCACTCTTTCTATCACCACTTCTGGCATACTCTAACTTATATATCCTGCAATACTTATACTGCAATGTGCCTCAGCAGTATACCTCAGGCTCAGGTTATCAGGTCAAAACCACTGTAGCATAAAAGTAAAAATACAAAAGTATGGAGCTATTGTAGGAGAACAGAGTAACCCAGATATTTCTCCTTTCTCTCCCATCTCTTCCTCCCTCTTTATATTTTGTTTTCCCAAACTATTTTTTCTCCAACTCTCTCTCATTCTTTGCCCTCCCTCCATCTCTCTTCCTACAGAATGACTCATGGAGCGAGCTCTACTCCTTCGCCCTCTTTAAGGCCATGAGCCACATGCTGTGCATTGGATATGGAAGACAAGCCCCAGAGAGTATGTCGGACATCTGGCTGACGATGCTCAGTATGATCGTGGGAGCCACCTGCTACGCCATGTTCATCGGCCACGCAACTGCACTCATCCAGTCTTTGGACTCGTCTAGACGACAATACCAGGAAAAGGTCAAGATTTTTCTCGTTTTTGGTTTATCACCTTCTTTCACTGGATATTTACCACATGAAATAGCGCTGTCATGTTTGAGTCAAAGTTAGCAAGCAATAGCAGTTTAATGGTAGGTTCAACCAAATTACCAAAGAAAAAAAGACTAATTTTCTCACTTATCCCTGCAGAATCTAGACAAGCCGATAGCTGTGGTTTTATTTGTCCAGGTTTTAGGGTATCTGTATGTCTGAGATTTCATCAGCCCCCTTAATATAATGGTGGTAAACAGACTTCTGTTTGTGTTGTAACAAGTTCTTGCAGGCTGGATATTTTCCCCTGCTTCCAGTCTTTGTGCTAAACTAAACCAATCTGCTCCTGGCTCTAGCTTCATACTTGATGAAGAGATATGAAAGTATCAATCTTCTTATCTAGCTCTTGGCAATGAAGCAACTATGGGTTTTTTCCAATATCAAACCATTATTTTGATAAATCCAACAGCATATCTTTTCAGAAACAATGACCTGGTTACTGTGAATAAATCTACAGATCATGCTGTAAACACTTGTCATTGGAACTACTGTCTTCTGAAAAAATTATCCCTGTGAAAACTGATTTACTGGGACACTTGTTATGGAAAGAGATGTAGCCTTTGATATTTCTTAATTAGATTTTTTAATGGTGTCAGCACACATACAAAACTTAATTCACCTGCATTCATTGAGAAAAATGGCAGAAAAAAATCTCAGAGGCAGATATCTCAAAAATAAATGAACGTGAATCTAAACCTATGTGTATGGCTAGATACTACTACAAGTACGTTTTTTTGTCATTTGGGTGATC
>NW_019445251.1:0-1886 GCF_002814215.2 Seriola lalandi dorsalis
CTTGCCTCATAAGGTAAATACAGTTCTGTGCAAAGGATTAGGCACTGAGTGAAGACAATCCAAAAAACAGGATTTAGTCATATGTTAACTTTATACAACGTGCAGTAAACAGGGAAAAAAAAACATTTATATATATATCAATAATTGGTGTGACCACCCTTTTGTCTTTAAAAACACTACTCTACGTTTGCACAGTTTTGCAGGCAGGTTGTTCCAAGCATCTTGGACAACTTGCTGCAGTTTTTCTGTCAATTTAGGCTGTCTTAGTGACTTCTGTCTCTTTATGTAACCCCAGACTGACTCTTTAGATTGGGGTGCTGTGGGGGTCATGCAGGACCCCTTGTTGTTCTTGTTGCTGAGGATATTTCTTTATGACTGCCTGTATGGATGGTGTTGTTGTGTTGCAAAATGAGTTTGGGAGTGATCAAACGCCTCCCTGAAGGTGGTGTGTGATGGTTATAAAGCTAAACAGCTGAAGTGCCAAGTGCCTAAAACTTTTGCAAAGTACTGTATGTGCTGTAAGGTAGTGAAATTTAACATTGGATATCTCAAAATTTCTTGGAAGATCATGAGTTATCCTGCAAAATATTTTGTAACACCTCAACAATAACTATATTATTGCTGCAGGTCTCCTTCACAACTGAAACATATTCCTTTGGGACGTTCATGTTAGGGAGTGGTAGCTATTTTATATAAGTAAAGTTGCAGAGATAATAATTAATGAGGAAAATGAACATTGTTGAACTGTAGACATTGTAGATATTTTTAGACTTAGATGGCTGCCTCATATTGAATACTATAAAAGAGAGAAAAGGTTTTGTATAAAAGTGGCCATGTGTAAAATTTATCCTCTTTGACAACAGGTGGCTGTGGACATGGAGTTCGCCAAGAACATGTACGAGCTCCACAAGAGGGTTTCCCCCACTGAGGTCATCATCGGCTGGTGCGTCAGTAGATCAGATTTGGAATTTCAAAGTTGGAATTAGAAAGGGGAAAAAAAAAACTTTTTTTCACAACCGTGATCTTTGCTCACAGGTATGCCACAGGTTTTGACATCACAGAACACTCGGTGCTCATTCATGAGTACTACAGCCGTGAGGCCTCCAACCCCATTCACCTGACTGTGGACTCAGCACTGCAGAGTGGCAAGATGAACATCCGCGCTTACGTCAGGTTGGCTGATCTTCACATCAGTGACTCTTTGATTGTGTGATCAACTAAAATTGAGAATGTGTTTGAATGTGCTTGTTTATTTCTTCCACACAGTGCACAGATGGGCGTGCCAGGAAAGACAGTTGGTGTGATGTTCACTCCACTGAGTGTCAAGTATATCTACTATGACACTGAGAGGATAGGCGGTAAGAATATGAAGAATGAATGTGGATAGCTGTATGAAAACAAATGCTTCTTGACTAAATAGCTGTGATCTTTAAATTGTACCTTTTTTTGTTGCGAAGAGAAATATTCAATCTCAGTCTTAACTACAATGTACTCAAAGTTATTGCTAATAATATTTTAGCTAGCCTATGTATTTGCTGTCTCTTTGCTCTCTGTAATACTGTAACTGCCCATATCTGTGTTGCAGTGGACCTTCTGCAGAGGACACGTGTAACTCCCAATCGCACCAAGGGGCTGACCTCTGATCTGTCCCAGGTGGCTGGATCTGCAGCCAGGATACAGGACATGCTAACCACCATGCTTGCATACATTGAAGATGTGCTGGTGAGCATTAAAGATATTGTAATGATAGTGTGACTCAAACCAGGAACCAGGTTTGTGTGTGTGTGTATATATATATATATATATATATATATATATATATATATATATATATATAATATGTGTGTGTGTATCTATCTATCTCCAATGATAAAACATTGCCTGCT
>NW_019445252.1:0-2049 GCF_002814215.2 Seriola lalandi dorsalis
GCGTTACAGAGTGAGGACTTTATATTGATTAGATTTTCACTAGGAAGCTTCTTAGCCAACATGGACAGAGGGAATGATTACAGCAACAAATAAGTCTTTCAACATACATAAAGCAAGTGAGTATTCAGTATAAAATCTGTACCTAGTATTTAATTTAAATCTCAAGGGTGTTTTTTTTAGTCAGGGTAGTTTTACTTGTGTCTGAGAAACTAGCCCAAAAAGCTAAACCATAGTAATGCAGTTTTTAGCACTGTCATCACCTGTGTGTCATAGTTGTGACTGATAGCTGCATGTAGATGATTCACATTCGGTCCTTTTGGGCTCGGCTCATTTCACCTCAGAACTTCACTGTGTCTTCTCCAGGGAATCGAGCGTCTGAAGGGAGAGACGGGGAAGTGGGGGAAGGTGCCATGTTGGGAGGCGGTGCAGACGGCGTTTGGAGGCCCGTTCTCTCTGTCCTGGTGCAGCCCCTTCACAGGGCTGAGCTGCAAGAACAGCCCCCCCGAGCACGTCACCATTCCACAGGGGGAGATCATTGAGGAGGACGTCATAGAGATACCACTCAACTAGCTCTGCTGTGTGACAGAGCTTCTACGCAAGCACATTTAATCCCTTTGGAATGTGTGGACAAGAGACATTTCCAAGTTTTTCTACGTAGCAAGAAAACACTTGGACTTGGAATTTATATTTATATATTTTATTTTTTATCTCAAAGACTTCTTATCTACATGAACATATCACATTCGACACGTCCACTTCTCTCCCAGCGGATTGCAGCCATTTGCAAGGTATACAAGGGAAGCAAACTTCTTGTGAATACATTTACCAAACCTCAGTATCTTGTCCCTTTATAAATGCACTGTCATTGCACACACTGTAAAGAGAATCTAACACTTTGTGGAAATGATCTTTTAATGCTTCACTCACGCTGCCACACCTGCAGTATTTCCCTGAAATCTTTAATATATATAATCAAACTATGTGGTAAAGTAAAGGAGCGGGAAGGATTCAGAGCTCAAGGAGGATGATTGACTTGAAAGCGTCTCAGGAGAACTTCACTAACACAGTAGCACTACTCCGCTGCCTTTCTCTGAGGATTTGAATTCACCTTGTGCCTTATCAGTCTTTTATGAACAAATACTTAAGCATGACACACTTTGTTATTGTTCAATGACCCATCTTCATTCTGTGATCTGTGTCTGGAGTCTTTATTACTCGTGAAAAAAACAGATGGTGACTGACTTCATGTGGATGAGGTTGCTGTGTGATTGGGCGAGCTAGAAAACGGCTGCTAGAAAAGGGCTTTTAACTGTAAATGGGTGCTGGATATCATGGGGCCACTCAAGTTTTATCATGTTTACATTATTTCAACAAACTGTGTTATATCACTGTGTGGGTTTCATTTTTAACTTCTAAAATAAATTGTCAGTTGACATGGAAATCTGTATATTACAAATAGTACCATCTGTAAGAGTTTGGCTGTTGTAACAATCATCAAAGAAACAGAATTGATTGAATTTTTACAAACTCAGCTGCAGTTTTACACCTTATAAGGAATTTACAGTAAAATCCAAAAAGTGAGAAGGATCAAGCACGACTTTATTCACACAGCACATTTCATTCCAGGTGGAAGCACAATGTGCTGCACAAAGCCTGAGTTATCAAGGACGTTGCAACAACAAAAACTATATATATATATATATATGATAAAAAGTCCAATGAAAATAAGACATAAAACCAATAAAAGGAATAAAATTAAATAAAATGGTTAATTAAAAAAAAGGCTGCCCTGAATTGCTGATTTTAGACAGATTGTGATAATAATAATAATAAATAATAATCAATCTTTATTTATAGAAACCCACATTTCAAAGTGTTTTACACAAGGCAGCAAAATAAATCATGCAGGTCGATTGAGGCAACATTTAAAACAAGCAATCAGAAATACAATTAAAGTGTCTTAGTGCAAATAAACCAAAAGAAGTGTCACCAGCAAGAGATCTGTAAAAATTAATACAACCAAAAATAAAAAGTTGTCAATAAAAAAAT
>NW_019445253.1:0-3778 GCF_002814215.2 Seriola lalandi dorsalis
AACTTTTTCACTTCATAGAAAATAAACAAAAAACAAAAAAAAAACACCTATAGATACATCAAGCCAGGGTTAGGTCTAGATTAAGCTCAAAGAAAGTAGGTCTGATGAATTCCAGCTGAGATATTGACCAAGGAAGGAGGACATGGATCTAAAGGATGTGCAGTGAAATATAATGTGCAGACTGAAAAAGACAAAGCCTAAAAGCTTATAACAAACCCCCAGGTGAGCAGGTTGTTTGCTTAGCTCAGCCCCTAATTCACTCCATTGCCGGTAAAACACACCATGTGAAATGAGAGGAGAGGATCCTGGTCTGTATTGATCTCCAATCGCAGCTCACCCTGACTAGTCTGCTTGACACTATTTCTTGAAGCATGATAAGACGCAGAGCACAAAGCAAATCTTCCCACACATCACACAGGAACAAGCACACACTCATAAAGATAAAAAACACAAGTATATGTACATGCATGCACAGCTGCACAAAAGCTCTTCATCTTCATATTACTGTGTAACCACATGAACACACACGCCCATTCACACATCCACAGACTTGCAAACACACAACATATTATAAGTGCAAGGCAAGCTTAGGGCTCTGCTCTGGGAGATGGATTGTGTGAGTGACACTGGGGAAATAAGAACATGCTACAGGCCAAGCCATCAGTTATGGGTCAAATCAGGCACAATCTGCCTCAGCTCCACATAAATCATACGTGGTCAGGCCACATTTCAAAATAGTAGTATGTTAACAATATTATCTGTAATCTGCAATTCCAAGTGTTTATTGAAAATATTCAGACACTTTGCTCTTCTGCTGAAATATAGGATGTTGTTTTTCTTTTAGTGAACACACGATATTGAAAAAGTTATGAATGCTTTTAATCAATGAGTCTTACCGATTATAATAGACTGAGGATCACTCTTGACTCCGACCCCTGCACTTGTGCTGGCAGCCACTTCCACTCGATACACCACTCCCACCTGCAGCCCGCCCACCACCACAGAGCGTATGGCTGCATCCACTGTCTTATTTACATGGAAACGCGTCTCATTCCCTAGACACCAGATCTAAAGCAGAAGGGGGGGGGAGAGAAACAGAGAGGCGGTTGATTCCAATTGGCTTTGTATGAGTTAAATGAGAATTCATGCTGACTTGCTGGGACAAACCTTGTATTCTTGGATGATGCCGTTCTGGTGGTCTGATGGAGGGGGGTCCCAGGAGATGCTAATGGAAGTGCTGTTCTGGTTTCCCACGGTCAGGACTGTTACCTGCTGAGGAGGGGCACTGGGAGCTAAAAGAGGAAGCACAAAATAACCAGGTCAACACTCAAATGTGCTATTTTGCAGTTCAGGCAGTAGGGTATTTAATTCTTAGGTAAAAAGAGCGCTGGCATACACAGTGGAATTGTACATCTAAATGTGTCTGAACAGCAGCTCAGAAATATGCACATACCAAGAATCGGACACACACAGGCACACACACACTTTTCCAAGGAATGTTATTCTTCAGGGATGGCACAGGTGGCTGAAGGCTGTCAAGATGTCTCATTAGAGGGGGATTTACATGAAGACCAGCGTAGGCCTGACATTGCTATAGCCTATCTTTAACATTTCACTATGATTTAATATCTCATCCTCTGCTCCAGCCTGGTGGATTTGCACTGAGAATACTGGTATTGATTTTTGGAATGACGTCTTGGCAGAGTCAGGCGAGAGCTCACAATGAAGCTAAGACTCAAGATTTGACCAAGCCAGGGTGGCATGTGGGTCAACGAGCTTATAGGATGAGGCGCAGACAAAAATGAAATATGAAAGAAAAAAAAAAAAAAAAAATTTAAGGGAAGGAAACAAGGTATCAGTAAACATATTGACTGATTCTATCGATCAGTCAGATGAAACTAAAGCCACTAGGTAAGGATCAGAGCAAAGCTTCAGAGTGAGTCACATCTAAATGAACCGGCTCTATCCACAGGCTGAGAGAGAGTGGATAAAAACAAGACAGGTCCAAGCTTTCATAAACCTCACTCTGTTGTTATTCTGATGGCGACAATCTTCTGACCCCACAAGGGGTAACAGAGGAAAAATAAATAACAGTTGGACCAACTGGAAATAACGTTTTAAAAATAATGTTTTCTCATTTCCGCAGTGGCTGGCAGGGGAGCGGCACCACAGCAGAATACTGACAGGTCAATTACTCCTGAGCTGCCTCTCCCTCACCTTGCCTCCATCCAAAATGGCACGTGTCACCCTGTAAATCTGTGCTCATCCCTCAGCGTGATTGGCCACACAGGCCCCCAGAGAGCCAGAAGGCCCTGGCATGGTGGAAGATAAATGTGTCCAATGATGAACCCAACACCTTGGCCAGATTAGAAACAATCTACCAAGGGAGCATCTGATCAGCCATCATGCTCAGGGCTCTCCAACGCTGAATTACATCCAGGTGACAAAGTGGTAGATTGGTGCGTGGCAGCCATCACAGACAATGTCGTTCAAAGTTAATGTTATGAATGATTTAGCAGCTTATTATCATGCATATTTGTGCTAAACAATACACATTTTTCATTAGAGTCCTCGGAGGCTGTGCTAATAGAGCCATTAGCGGAGTGATGTATGGCAGGCAAGAATGTGACCCCCTGTCTCTCACGCACACACACTGCTGTGTTGCATGATGAAGGAATACAAACATAACATATCCACTCCAAAAAAAAAAAACAATGTCAATAGCTAATGTAAAACAGTGGTGTGGGTGGAAGGCTGCAGAAAGAGGTACCCATCAGCATGGATGAAGATTAGCCCACTACAAATGAACATTTATACAAACATTACTAATTTCCCTTGCACCTAAATAAGCATTATTTTGCATAAATAATGGGCCTCCTTAGAGGCTTCTTAGACAATCATTCAGTGGGAATCAGATGGCAATTTGAGTTCATTTATCAGTCATGACAAGACAGTCCAGATGGAGAGTGAGAGAATGTGTGAAAAAGGAACAGGGAGACTACTAAGATGGAAACTGCATTTGAGTGCTGAGCATACTGTAACCCTGCATCCATCTGGGCCTGTTCTGGGGATTCTCTAATTGTGTTAGCTAATGGATAACCTAAGTTTAATCAACCCTCTGAACTAGACTTCTCTATCCATCTAGCTGCCCTTCTCAGTAGTCCCAAGGTCTCTGAGGAGCCTACAGCCATGTGTTTGACGGTGTATCAGCTATTTTGACAGAAATAGAATGTGGCCGAGCTCTCTGAGGGACTGGGATGCAGATAAAGCAGAAGCAGGGAGTGTTATCAGCATTGGTAATAGCTGTGACATGCAGGTCGTGGAGGCCTTAGGGAGAGGAGGTGTGTTGGCATGTATGAGTTTACTGTATATATTTGCTAGTGTGAGAGTGTGTGTTGGGGACAGCTGTGATGGCAGTCCCACTACAGCAGTGAGTACACTGGCTGGCCACCAGAGATACGGTACCTTTGAGAAAGGGAAAATAAATGGGCCTGTCACGCCAACAGGATGTGAACTGTCTCCTATACATGCAGGCCTGAAAATGTTGTGGCAAGATGTGCTTTGTCTCTAGTATAAAGAAACTGTATTTGTCTTTTTTGTGCTGTAGTGGGACTGTGTGTCTTTACTTGAGATCACATCATCATTTTATTTCAGTTATAAGACCTGAAGGTTGAAGCGAGGCTGGTGCAATGCTATTGCATGCATTTCTGTTTTGGCATAGGTAAAAACAGTAAATTCATCCAAACACAGACCTGTGTGTGTTTGTGTGTGTGTGTGT
>NW_019445254.1:0-1998 GCF_002814215.2 Seriola lalandi dorsalis
TTTGTCTCCAGGTCCTTGCTGAGGTAGAGTTCAAGCTGCTGAAGGGACCTATACTGGCCTTAAAAACTTTGAATATACCTAATTCGCTCGCTGGGACAGTTCTTCAATGTAACTTTCTCCGTATTTCTTGTGCTTTTTGTTACTTATTCCCTTTACACTAAAGTTGTTCCCAAACTTTTGTAGACCCCTCTATCCCCAACATGTTTGCTTGTGTGTGCATGCGTGGAGGCTCTGGAGCACACACTAACCTCTCCAGCCTGCGCTCTAAGACCGAGAGTCTCCCATGAGATCGAGCACTGTGATCTGTGACTGTTGCTCCTGGCTCTGGGTGGATGGTGGATGACACAACCTCTGGTGTACAAGGCCTCGCCCCAAGGAAGAGATCAGGATCACCAGTGCCTAAACGAAACCGCTGCAGAGCGTTAACCAGAATGGGAGAGTGGGAGAACTGGGACTGCCAGGTGACTCAGCTTCATCTGCTGTTAATTGTCATTCATGTTGTTTAAGTTTTAAACATGTCACTTTTGCTGGAAATGTAAAATGTTGGATTTTGATTTAAAATGCTTCATACAAATATTTGTACTTTTACTGCCATGGTGTTGTGATTTTAGCTTTAAGTTATCTTGTTCATATCTATGTGTCTTTCATGTCAGTTTAGAAACTAAATAAACTTGAAAGACACATAAGTGTAACAGCTTTTTTGTTGCTAAAATGTCAATTACTAACAATTCGCCATCATTATTTTGTTACATTATTTAAATATTTAACCAAATGTTGGAAGATTTTCTGAATGCCCATTAGTTTAAAATCTATTTCTTTAATCACAAACTTTCTATGGTGAAAAAGACATATTTTAGAAGTTAATAACTACTGAATAAAACTGATTTAGTTTCAGTGAATGTTCAACATAATCTCCTTAGTATTCCATATATTGTATTTATTAACTTGTGGTTATAATGGCTGGTTTTGGCTGTGCAACAGGTGAATCTAGTGACTCTCAATGTGTGGTAGCAGCATGCACACTCGGGTTTGTTAATAACATGGTCTGAAATATGTGTATCTGGAAGTACAGACTGTGACATTCATAAAAAAAACAAAAAAACAAAACAATAAAACAAAGTCAATGCCGTCTTCTAATAACAAAAAGTCAAAATTATTTTGAAAAAAAAATAGAAGAGAATTTATTGACATTAAAAACCAGGCAGGCACAGCGTCTGTCTGGGGAAACAAATATCTACAATAACAATGACCATATACAATACAGTCACAACAGAAGACTACAGGAGTGTTGCGATGACAGATTATTGGCAAAGTAAAACTTCCAGGTGTGAATTATGGCACATGTAGGGCACAGTTAGATACACAGCTCGTGTTACACAGCAAAATGGAGGCATTTCGACATCAACTCCTGTCACACGCCACTAACTTTCACCATTTAAAAACCAGATTTGTCTGTCAAGTTTAACTGCACAGCCTCACATCTCTCTTTGTTCTGGAGATAGCTAATGGCTCAGCATGTGCTATACTGTTCCTTTCAGGGTCTTAAGACTTTTTCATCTCAGTAAACAGATACTTGTTGGGTAATATTGAATTTATAATTTCTTTGCTGCACAAGTTTCCCTGTTACATCACAGATCACACTGGACATAAGAGCCATTTCTGTTACGTTATCAAGACTAACAAAGGTCTTCAGTGAGATGACATGCTGTTTGCTTAATGATCCATTTTGTTCAGACAATTAAATCTTTCGATCCTCCACTAATAAGATCTTCCATTTGGCATTTCTATAAACATTTATTTTCAATATATTACGTCTTTTTTATATCAACACTAATAAATAATATCTATGTGAAAGGGTACACTGTACAAGCAACATAAAATATGGCCTTCATGTTTTACAACCAATAATTCTGTCAGAATTCTCAAATATCTATAAAAAGCCAGTGAAACGCTGGAAACTGTCTTGATCTGTCTCTTCAGCACTGATATGGATTTTTT
>NW_019445255.1:0-2252 GCF_002814215.2 Seriola lalandi dorsalis
CTGATTGGCCAGTTGAATGGAACATTTTCTTCTGTGGTTGTTTTCTGTTGTTGTGAAGCTGCGTGGTGATCTTACCATTACTGTGAGAATTAAACATTATCTCAAGTGAACCTACTGAACCTCCATCTGAGGTGGGGAAGGGTCTACACTGAGCCATACAAAATATACAGTAGCATTTGCTGCCTGAAAAGTGCATTTTATCTTGGACAATGAAGAAAACTGTAAATTGTTAAGCCTGCAACAGATGTGATCAGAAGAAGGAAAAACTACAAACCTACAATTCCATATTAACTTGGCAAGTTCCATCTGCTTTAGAAGATTATGTGATCCAATCCAAGCCGAGGGATTGTTTTGACAAATTAACCAATGCCATTCTGATTTCCACAGTGAAATCTTATGTCTTAATCATGACTGTAGAATGTTTCTTTTGTTTTTGTTTTTTTGTGCAGATGTCAGATTTTCACTGCAGCATAGTCTTCTGTCTCACCAGCATCATGATTGAGTTACCATACATGCTGTGTATAATGCATGTATATCTGGAGACTGCACTCTGAGGAAGACATTAACCTGATGATAATGAGGTTAATGATACCTGAATATGCCTAAAATAGACATGCAGATAAGGAAATTTGGTTACACATTCAAGATGAGTTGTAGCACTTAAGACACAAGAGGTCTCTTGTATTGCAGGAGTCCCTTGTAATTACTATTAGAGTATGATACAGTATGTAATTCCAGGCTGGCAGATGCTATTTTCATATATACTGTATGTTGTATGTAGAATATTTTTTTGTTGGATCTAGCAGCACGATGGTTTGGATCCTTTCATACTTAATATCAGAGCATATTAATATAAGAGCACACTGTTAGTGGGTAGTAATTTTTTGGTCAAATAGTAACATCCACTGCATAGAGACATTATAAACATACATGTAAAAGGAGGTGAACATCTCTGTCTACAGTTGTATTCTTTGGTGGACTTTTTTGGGATTGTTGTGGGCTAAAATACCTGATTTTGTGGCAGCTTTTCTTAAAAACAATGTTGAAATTTGCAATATTTTTCTGTTATCTGGGTTTATTTGCAATGAAACTGGTAGTTCTGAGTTCGAACCCCTGGCCTGGGTCCTTTCTGTGTAGAGTTTCCATGTTCTCGCTGTACCTGTGTGAGTTCTCTTTGGGTACTCCAGCTTCCTCCCACAGTCCAAAGACATGCACATTAAGTAATTTGTCAGATGTAATGGCTTAATATATACGATGACTTTTTTATGACTTACTATACAATGACTGCTCCTTGCCTTTCTATTCTATGGATTCTTATGCTATATTATACTTAGATTTTTTTATGATATACAATAGTATGATTTTTTATGCCTTATGATACTATGACTTTAAAGGACTTCCTATACTTTTATCTTTTTATGAATTACTATAAAATGACATTTTTTGCCTTAATATAATATTATGTTTGTATGCCTTACTATGACAATTTTATAACTTAATGTACTATGACTTGTTTGTGCCTTACCATACTTTGAATTTTTATGGCTTACTATACTATTGCTTTTTTAAGCCTTAATATACTATGACTTTTTATGACACTTTTAAGCCGTTTACTATGACTTTTCCTTCTCTACTATACTATGACATTTTTAGGATGTGTTCTATGCCTTACTGTAAAGTTTTTTGTGCCTTACTGTACTATAACTTTTTTTTTTTCTTCTTACTGTACTATGACGTTTCAGTGAGGTTTTTGATACCTTACTATATTATGTCGTTTTTTTGACTTTTTATGCCTTAGAATACTATGACGTTTTATGCCTTTCCATACTATGACTTTTTATGCCTTACTATAACATGACTTTTTATGCCTTACTATAGTATGACTTTTTATACCTTACTATACTATGACGTTTTTATGACTTTTTATGCCTTTCCACACTATGACTTTTTATGCCTTACTATACCATGACGTTTTTATGACTTTTTATGCCCTACTATACTATGACGTTTTTATGACTTTTTATGCCTTACTATACTATGACGTTTTTTATGACTTTTTACGCCTTACTATACTATGACGTTTTTTATGCCTTACTGTACCATGACGTTTTTATGACTTTTTATGCCCTACTATGCTATGACGTTTTTATGACTTTTTATGCCTTACTATAAACATGAGTTTTTATGCCTTACTATAGTATGACTTTTTATGCCTTACTATACTATGACGTTTTTATGACTTTTTATGCCTT
>NW_019445256.1:0-1972 GCF_002814215.2 Seriola lalandi dorsalis
GGACCACCTCTTGGTGAGTAAAGGAATGAAGTTTGATGCTGAACTCATTTCTTCTAGACTGGTGAGTAAACAGTTTTTAATGCTAACGTTGGCTGTGTGGCAACAGAATAACTTACAAATAGCTCCTTTAAAAACAGAGCTTTAATTCAACTCCAATCAAGTATGACAAACCTCAAATCCAAAAACAAGCTGGACCGAGGCTCCTCTGGTAATGATGCTGTGACAAGCATGGTTGACAAACAGGAAGTCCAGGACACCCAGTAGTCCCATGAGAGCTGCAGGGAACGAAGAACAACACTTTTGTGAGCGGTTGCAGTACCTACATAGAAATGTAGGAAAAAAAAGTAACTTTGTATTTGCCCAAAATAAACAGTTGTCCTGAATTCAAATACAGTAAGTTGTATGTGATCAAATGGCTCCTTTTACCAGTGCTACTATCAGTCTTATGGTTTGTTAAAGTCATTCTGATGTGCAGCTCCATTAAACAGTGGAGCACCTGGTCTGATGCACAAACAGATTGATTTGCATACGGTTTCATTTAGCTAAAAGACTTTCATAAGCAGCATCAATGGAAATGAAAGAGGTACAGAGAGGGAAGTGAAAGAGAAAGAGTAAGAAAGAACCAACACAGAAGGGCGGGAAGAATGATATTGAACAGGCTGGATAACATTTACTTACACAATACTCTCATGTGAAAAACCCAGGATATGTTAGGACTCCGTTCCATCTGTCAGGAAACCATGGAAATAAACATTATTTAAATGTTACTTAAAGCATATGAAGTCACATATGTTTATTCATTAACATAATGATTGATTCTGTGATCCTGAATGATAAGTGTATCAATAATTCTCTAATGCAGGAGCACAGAAACCTGTAATATGGTCCAGTTTGTTTGCTATTTGGCTAATGACTGCTGTCTAGTGAAAGCAGTTTGGTAAAGCCAACATCTTCACCACCCAGGAAAAGCTTTTCACTTATTCAAATAGTTTTGGCTAAAACTCCAATTCACAGCACAGTGAAGGCCCTTTAACACTCAATGTGTATCTGAATTATCAGCTGCAAAATGTCACGTAACAATATTTGTTCAACTCTGGCATGTCGCCTTATCCACACACCATCTGCCCCATCCTGTGCCATGTTTCCCTGCTACCTTTAAGCAGTGTACTGTATACAGAGACAGTGAAGGAAGTATGCAGGGTATTGTGCAGGTTGAGAAAGTTGTTTCTCTATCATCACTCACAAAGTCCACCCGGTCCTCAGCTAGCCAGTGGAAGCACTTAAGAAAGAGCAGGAGGGTGAAGAGGGCGACAAAGCGAGGGGAGAAGTCATCCCTGAACACAGTGAATGCCAGGCACGTCTCAGTCACCGCGTACCAGGAGCGCTCAATGAGGTGCTGATTGTAGAGAAGGATAACAAACCACAGAAAATAAAGTGTGATTGGATTCATGGTTGTCATTTACAAGGCACATCATGCATTAAATACAAAGGTGAGTGTGTGTTACGATGAATCAGGAGAGTAATAAATATAAGAAGAACTCTACCTCCATTTCTGCAGCCCTTAGCTGTCCAAAAAAGACCTTCCTCATGAACTTTCCCAGCAGAAACACCAGCACAAAGGCCTGAATGTACAACACCTGATACCAGAAACAAATAGACAGGAAAAGCTGATTCCTCACAGTGTCACTGATATGGCCTTTGGGGGAATATTGTCAAATTCAAAGATATTAATAAGAGTAATCTATTCAAATAATTTAAACCAAACTCAAGATTTGACATTAGCACTGCTCTTACCGCCATACTGGGGCTGCTCTTGGTGAGGTAGACCACAGTCGGGTAGAACTGGTGTTTGAGGAAGTAAGCATGTGCCACCACAGCCCCAGTCAGTGCCAGACTGGTGGCAGTCACCAAGGCTGCTCGCACCATTTTGGACTCAGCTACAGATACTGTGGAGGGGAAACACATGAAGGGA
>NW_019445257.1:0-2149 GCF_002814215.2 Seriola lalandi dorsalis
TGGCAAACGTTACTAGCACATTGCTAACAGTTTTCTATAGGCTTTCCAGGTCTGAAAGCAGTAGCTTGTGTATCGTTGTTGGGTAGTAGTTCACACGCACATACACACATATATTCCCATCCAAATTTGAGAACCGAAAATGCTGACTTAGCTATTGCTGGTTGTTTTTTCTGTTAAAAATATATTTTTAATGGGATGGGAATCTAAAAATAAGTGTTGTTTCAGGGCTGTTTTAGGGTGTTTTCTAAGTTAATGATCTCTTCTAAAGGCATATGCATTTACAGGTTGACATGATCTACCAAACTCAACACATCCAAACAGAGCATTAGGATGTTTAAAGATTTGTTAATCTCACCAGTGAGTGTAAAGTGGGTGAGTATGACAACATGTTCATTAGTGTCAAGCCTTGCTGCTAACTGTTTGAAACAAAAGCAATAATGAGGCAGTCTGAGAGTTTGTAGATAGTTTTCAATATAGGCCTACTTTCCACAGTTTGCAGTGAGTAATGTTCATGTCCAAGATCATGTATTGTTTCAGAGATTAAGTTATTAGGCAGTATTTTCTATTTGGCAAAAAAAAAGTGATATAAACCTTCAGCATCCACAAATCCTCTCCTGTATTAATGGGACAATTATGCTTTATTGTCAAGTCCATAATAATCATTTTACAGTAACACAACAACTTTTTCATATATACAAGTTATTCACAAATTATCCTACACACAAATTAGAGCATTGTCACACAAATACAATTCTCAGTAGCATCTACAGCTGTTGTGATGAAAAGCTGCCTAGAGCTGCCTTCCTTTTTTTGTTAAATACACATGACAAACAAAACAAATGTCCAATCCAAGGTTATAAGAATGAGCAGTGAATTACGCAACCTTTTGGAAAATGCTGATTTTAAGGATTATAACATTTGTCTGTATTCGTTATTCACATTACGTGTCTAATGAAAAAATCTGATTCTGATGAAATGGCTGCCTTTGTGAGAAAATTCAAATTAAATGATGCCTCAACAGAATGTGACCAGGGAAACCAGTGTGACCAGTTTTAAAAAATCACAGCTTACAATGCTCAACAAATTCAACAAAGAGCAAAAACAGCAAGTCAATCCAGAGAACAGCCAACACACTTTACAGCGCTTTAACAAATGCTGTACAAAATGAGGATATAACCAAGTAAATGTCCTCAGATGACACCAGTGATGATGAGAACGATGATCAATGACTAATTCACGTACAGGCTGTTATCTGTGTCAGAGACAGAAGTGAAGTATCGATAATGAACAAAAAACAAACCAAAGAAAATTTGTTGCCATGCCAACATGTCCTCTTTTCCTTATGACATCACTGAGCCCTTAGAATTAGGAAATAAAGGGGGAAATGAAACACAAAGTCACAGCGTCAGCAAAATTTTCCCTAACATTTAAAAATGTGTAAAGACACCATGTTGCTCAACTCTCTATCACCAGCGTCAGCGAGCCGACTTTTGAGTGTCAGAGAATGTGCGTTTGTGTATTTACGTCCCTGTTCGTGTTGTCATGTGTGCAGGCATGTATATGGCTTTTCTTGGACGCACTCATATAAATGAGAGCATAAATTTCACAGTTGCCATGTAGCTGTGTATCAATGACATTGGTTTTCAGTTCACACTTTGAATGTCAAAGTCCCGGTTGCTATGTTTTGTCATAGATGTTGACATACTTGATGGCGGGATGTTTCCTCACTATGTCATCAGAGGTGCAGAGGTCTTAGGGGTTAAGTCAGTTGAGGGCCGGAGCACTGCTCGGTGGAAGTGTGGGGGTGTCATCACGAAAGGCATCTGACTGAAGGTCTGCAGAAAAAAAAATAATTACACTGTCTTTTTGTTTTTTAAACATTTAACATCAAACTTTTGGCTTTTACTGTACATTGCACAATACAGCTTAGAAAGTTTACATCCTGCATTTTCAACATTAACTCCCATAGAGATCCACAGTCAGTCCACTCAGGTTTTTGAGCTGACAGCATGGAAAATTTGAAAACTAAAATCATTAATTCTGGGAAGCTGTCATTTAAAAATGCAAAGTTAAGTAATGTTTATTTTTCAAAGTAACTGGTTAGAAATTCTCCAAGGTGATGACTTGGTTTGGCTATTTATATGTTTTC
>NW_019445258.1:0-2269 GCF_002814215.2 Seriola lalandi dorsalis
AGATAAGTGGCAGAAAATTAATGGGTAGATTAGCAAATAAATAACCTGTGGCTAGCATCAACAATAATAATAAATAGTAATAACACGCTTCAACATACTGTAAAACAAAAGAACTAACAAAAAGCCACCTGAATGCATAATCCACTGTCTCACTTGTAACTTATAGATGTAAAATAAAAGTTACAGCTAATGTTACTGTCTACTGTCTATTTAAGACCTATGTAAATGGCATTTAGGACTTTTTAAGTGATGAAGGTTTGTAGAGTTATTTCCTGGCTTTCTTTTCCATCTGTACGTGAGTGATTTACAATAAGCAGAGTGTTAAGACTAAATGTAATAGGGCTTTTAGGCAATATTCAAGTTTATTTTTGAAATTGTACAAGAAAAGATGGTAGGCAAATGTGATTTTCTGAAATTGGAAGAGGGCTCAACCTAAACACTTGGCACAACCTTAAAAAAAGAACACTAGTGTTACCCTTTAAAAGTTGACATACAGCTACATTCAGGGCTGTTAATTTCTGTCTTTTTTCATCACAAAGCTTATTTGACATGCAGTGAAAAAACAAGTCTCTAAAGGAGATGCTCACCCACTCTTCGTCTCACATGTCCATGTCCTTGCCCGAGTCACCGTTGACGCCGTAGATGGTGATGAAAACGTTGGCGTCTGTGCCGGCAGCTTTGACATCCCCGGTGATGACGATGATCTCGTACTTGACGGGAACCAGGTTGCGGACTTTGCTTGCGAAACTCTCAATGGACTTGTAGCACTCAAATGTAAGGAACTGGTCCTTTTTGGCTGCCAGGGGGATTTGTGCATCACAGTGGAAGAAATATCTAAACAGGAGGGAAGGTTTGAAGTCACATCCAAGGATCTTTAAAATAATATTCTATATAACATAATGTAGATCCACTCACTTGTTTCCCAGCTCCTTCTCTGTCACCACCACCTCCATGACATGCCAGAAAGCTTCACTCTTGACCTTCTTGCTGTCTTTCGTTATGTGGCCGAGGCAGATGCCGGCGATCTCCCCCACGTGTTTGGACGAGAACTCAAACGTGTCAGTGGCACCACTGTGAAAGGACAAAAGTTTCAACTAGTTTGATCCTGAACAGTGAACAGTTAAATTCGCCGGTGTGCCGGAAAGCTTTTCTTTTCTGCATCTCATGGGATTAGCTCTCCAGAGAGCAGACACTTGGAGAACAGAAAGTGAAGCTACAAGATAAAAGAGGGTAGAAAAACAAAACATCTGAAAGCGAGGAGATTATGTAAGGAAACATAATAGGGTTTTACCATGAGCCGAGGCACCTAGATTCCCTTTGAAGACCTACCATAAGAACTTCTTTTTCTTATTCTCCAGAACAAACTCCTTGGAACGAGCTTTCCTTCCCTCCAACACGATCCAGGCGTTTTCCGTGGTGGAGGCGTCGTCTGTGTTCGCAGTTGTTGTGGCAATTTCATATTCTGTGGAATTGTAGAGAAACAGTCGCACTATATATCACTTCACATCTGGCGAGTAATCAGCTGCAGGTCATTCATCTCCGACAATTAGAGAGCTTGTAATCATGCCCACAGACTTCCATTTTTACTGACTGGTTTTGTCACTGAGGTCTATAGAGTCGTTGTTGGCACAGGCCAGCTCCCTCATAATCTGCCCATCGTCTTCACTTTTAGCCAACCAGCGGTCGCAGGGGAACCTAAAGGTCTCGTCCATGGCCTCATCTTTCACGTCAATGTACTCCAGGTGCCAACCAGGAGCAGGGCCTGTTTACAGCAGGAGCAACAGAGTCCACTGTGGTTTTATTCCTTCTATACACAAATGCTTTTGTTATTTTTAAGCAACGATCTGAATTTCTCTGTTTCACTATTTAACAATCTAATGTGAAAATATACCGTGCAATCCCTGTGCATCACAGCTGCCAAATGCAAAGTTAGATACAGTTCCGGTATATCAAATTGGCTTAGGAATTTCTGTCTTGAGGAAATACTCCTTCAATGTTTATTCTGTTGTTTTCATGAACAAAGATCCCTTCAATTGCTGTCAGTTATACTGTTTTGACTCCCAGCGCTCCTTTCCTCCTCCTCACCTTTGTTATCATGCCACACTCGAACCTTGGAGAGTTCACCCAGACTGAGCATGTCAGGAAATCTGAACACATCCTTCATTTTACGCTCAAACTTGTTCCTGTTGGTGCTCTCCTTCAGAGGCAGCGTCCCAGTGTCCCCGTACTCCCCAAACACGATCGCAAACACGTTGGCATCAGTGCCGGC
>NW_019445259.1:0-1896 GCF_002814215.2 Seriola lalandi dorsalis
TTTTTTTACGTTAACTATAGGTGTGTGTTTGTGAAATATAGTCAATATAAACAGACGACTCCAAATAAATGTAATTGTTAACAGGTAATAAAACACCTGTTCTTTCATTTTGTCTCATTTTCTCTCCTCGCTGTTAATAAAGTTTTCTGTGCTTTTCGTCAGATACGTCTTCCCCCGGTTCTCGCTCTGCTGGGCGGAGCTTCTTGAGCTGAAAGTTCGCGTTCCGTGCGAAACACTTGACTACGTTACTGCGAATTATGGCGCCTCCTGGAGTGTCCCAATGAGGAGCTGGGACTGGAAGTCGTCGCCTAGCAACGTGCAGGAAAACGGGGTTTGGCTTCTGTCTGAGTGGGCGGAGGTTATCCAAGTTTACTGAGAGGAAATACCATGAAGATGAGAAAATAAAATCAACAGCATTCAAATAAAGACCAAATGTAAAAAAGCTGTAACAAGTTGAACTGTTGTTTTCACATCAGAATGATGAGCTCATCCCCCCGATAACACTAATAATAATAATAATGTTATCTACGGATATGTTAGAGATCATTTTCATAATTAGCCCAGATTTTGTCATTAATTTCAAGCTGTTTAACTTCATATTAAAATGACTTCTCCACCAGACTGTACATTTTTTCTTCAGTTTTACTTTAAACCAAACACAAACAGTTCTGTCACAAGTTTGTAAGTTTATTGTTCCGTCAAGGGACGTCACTCCGCCGACTCCTCGCGCTGCCGCTCCTTGTGAAGTACGAGCCCCTTACTGATCAGGTCCGGGATCTCCACGGCGAGCCACGGTCCAAGTCCCAGAGCCATCAGGTGCGCTAGGCCAAAGCGCGGCGCGTTCCGGGCCCAAAGCGGCGCGAAGTGCTCGGTAAGGCAGATCTTCCCGCCGCGGTACATCTTAGCGGTCTTCCCGTCCAACTCCGGGACCGCCACCTCTGGCGCCGTGTTTGGATACGTCACCGGGATGTCGAACTCCAGCCGGAACTCGTAGCGCAGCAGCTCGTGGATGAACCAACAAGTACCGGTCCATCGCGTGCCGTCCGCGTTGGACTCCAGACGGAACCAGTCGTTATCAGCTGCCTTGTTTTGCTCCACGAACTGGATCAGAGCCTGGTACTCCTCCTTCAGCCGCTGCGGCCACAGCGTGCGGTCTCGCGGTCCGGCCTGCGTCTTCAGCAACGGTATCTGCGACACGGCCCTGCGCGTGGCCTCGTCCGCCATTTGGACTCCAGAAGAAAAGAAAAGTTCTTGTTTAACACGGCGTTAAATAAAACAGGTCCAGTCTGGGTTTCAGTCAAAATGCAGTTCTTGTCTCAGGACTGACGTGGACTTCCGGTCTGACGCCATACAGAAGCTGTTCCGAGTCAACAACACGAATAATTTCCTCTACAGGTTTTTCAAAAGAAAACCTTCCAAACGTTCAGCTGCAATGGATGCCCTGACTGTTGTTTATAGTTATCTATCCAATAAAAATCATTCTACAACGTGTCAATCATGACGTAAGTCAGTAAGTTCAAATGTTTCCTAGAAACTACATGAAAAAAAATCCTGAAAAAACAACTGAGGTTATTTGTATCTGATTTATTTTACACAAAACAATTCAACTAGTTTGTTCCTCTACGGCCATTATCCATGTTATTGTTGTAAAACCAAACGTAGAAAAACACTAAAATTAATCTTTGATATTGTCTGTAATATTCTTAGTCACTGTGACGACATATTCCCTCTTGCGCCGTTTGTTGCTGCTGTTATTTGTGCAATAAAATGTAAAGCCAGGTGTGTGAGGTGCCCCGGTCCAGAAGGTGGCGGTAGTAACACTTGACGCTAGATCTGACAAAGGAAGAACAAGAAGCTTCAACAACAGACCGTCCGCCATTTGCTCTTTCAGCTGCT
>NW_019445260.1:0-2007 GCF_002814215.2 Seriola lalandi dorsalis
TATACAGTCAGGGGGAGCTATGTCTGTGTGTGTGTGTGTGTGTGTGTGTGTGTGTGTGTGTGTGTGTGTGTGTTTGCGTGCGCGTTTGCGTGACTCAGTGTTGGAGAGTGTTTTTGCAGGCTTTAATATTTTATGATTAGCTATAATATTTCTTTTTGAATATTTGATATGGATCTGAGCCTGTACGCATGCGTTCTGTGTGATTGTGTGTGTGTGGGTGTGTGTGTGTGTGTGTGTGTGTGTGTGTGTGTGTGTGATTCCTGGTCCACTATTTAATATGACATCATGTCTTATTTTTGAACACCAACTGCATGTGGACTTCCTCCATTTGTTTGCAGGTGCAGTGTGTTTAGATGGAAGCTGTAGCTGGTATTAGGTTGTTTACAGTTTTTTCTACAGTTTTTTTATTCTCATTGTCTTTTGGTTTTACATTGTTGGCCACAAATAAGTTATTTTAGGATGGCACATTGGGCTGTGGATATGGGCATGTTTCTCTATTTTCTGACATTTTATAGGCAGAATGATTCCTCTATTGATCATTAAAATAGATTGAGAGATAACCTATAACAAAAATCACTGGGGATACAATCATATACTGATACAGCTACCTTTATTCAGAGTGTTTACCGATGCTGAGTACTGATGCGATACTGGTGCTCTCTTTTCCAAAAATTGTATAAACTATATTTCACTTTGCTTGGAACACATTACAATCATTTTGAGGTAAGGTAATGTGAGGCTGTTGCTCTAAAAACTGACTCTGCAGCTGGTTGTCACAGAATGAATCTAACTGACACCTGTAACACTGAATCGTATCATTACATTGACACAGAAACTGTATTTAAAGTTACAGTTCTTAAGATTTGTGATTTGGCGACAGTATCAAATGGTAGTTTTAATAATAGTGCAATAATATAATGTGTATTGGTTATGAAGTGGCCGATATCCAATACACAAAGTAATGTCATTATGGGTGCCAGTACAGATTGGATCGATGTATTTCTAAAAATAATCATTAGTTGCCACCCTTCTCCTACATTGCTCTATACTGCACAGAATAACTTCTGTATGTAGCAGTCACTAGTGGGATTAGGTGTCTGTATGTGGTCTCACTTTGTGTACTCAGGTTGCACTATTCATATCAAATAAAACATTAAAGTTTATTTATTTTATTTGGATTCAGGTGAATGAGTTTTGTTTGGATTTGAACTCATAATGAACCCAATTTTGACTGAATACAGCATTTACTATCTGATCGACTGCGCTGAGTGCATTTTAGTTTGGTCATTTAGGTGCAGCAAAGCTTTATGATGTCAGTACATTTCAGCTGAAAATGGACTGAAGCAGAGACTAAGGCTGCGCTCTGTCTCTCTGAGTTAACATCATTCAGAACAGGTTGCTGTTTCTCAAAGGCAAAATGATGTCTCACTAATGTATGTGGTTTCCTTTGTGTGGGCTTTTTATCAGAGCTAAGCTGGCCAGTGTTTGCTGTCAGCTATTTAACTTCTGACCTTCTGCCTTGCTGCAGCCCCTCATTTATGTCTCATATTCTAAGCTGTTGGTTAATAAAGTCATGAAATCCCTTGATAGGAGCAGCAGGTATTAAAACAACGAGAAAAGTCATAGAGAGGAGGACAGAGAAGAGGAGGGATGAAGGGAAGAGGAGAGAGAAAGCAGTGGGAGAGGGAATGGGTGGTTGGAGAGAAGAGGAGGATGAGTAAACAGGAGTGGAGAGAGAGGATTTCCTGTCAAAACTAAGATGACATGAGGGATGGAGTAAAATGGTGGGAGGCAGGGATGGGTTGGGAAATGGACAAATAAAAGAGAAGATATTTACATCAACACACGAAGCACATTAATGTGTCTTCACGACTGTGTTCATCTTTATTCTGTTTCTCTTGTCAAGCCTGCTTCCTTCTGTATTTGTTTTATGTTACATGCACACATTAAGTCCATCTTAAAGCTCTGAAACACAATGTGTGTTTACACACACACACACACACACAC
>NW_019445261.1:0-1895 GCF_002814215.2 Seriola lalandi dorsalis
TCAATCAGTTAATGGACAGAAAATGTATCTGCAACTACACTGATATTCAATGATCATTGTGAGATGTTTTTTTAAGAAACATTTTCAAAATCGTTTCAGCTTCTCAAATGTGAATGTTTAATGGTCTATTTAGTCTTCTGTGATAGTAAACTGAATATCTTTGGACTGTTGGTCAGACCAAACAAAGTATTTGAAGACATTAAACATAGAGGGCTTCAGGAATTTCTGATTGGTATTTTTCATGAAAACAAATAACTAATTAGTTAATCAAACTAATCAGTAATGAATATAATAATAGTTAGCAGCAGTTCTAATCCACAAACCACATTTTGCTTAAAAATGTATTCCATAGTTCATCTGAAACTAATGAGGCCTCAGCCATCTGTGTTAGACAAATCAAGTAGATATCCCCATCACTTACATTGGAATCATGTCAGGAAGTGATCTTCTGAGGGCCAGTGTATTCAGGAGGGAAAAAAAAAAAGCTAATTTCACATCAGATCATCTTTCTGCTTTACAGTACTTGTAACACTGTTGGTGCAAGCAGAAATGAATTTCAACTCTCTAATGATTGTACTCTGTTTTGTCCTGGGAATTTCCCCTCAGGTTGAGATGGGAATGAAGAACCATGAGATCGTCCCAGTGAGTCTCCTGTCATCCATCGCCAGCCTCAAACATGGCGGCTGCAATAAGATTCTCAGAGAGCTTGTCAAGCACAAACTTGTGGTCTATGAACGCGCCAAGAGTAAGAAAATGCAGTGATGCTAGCTTTGTCTCACAAGTTCAGATAGAGACGGTGCATGTGTGTTATTTTCTCAATGTGGTGTGCATATGTTGATTTCAGCTGTGCAGGGCTACAGGTTGAACTATGGAGGATATGACTACCTCGCCCTGAAGACCTTTTGCTCCAGAGAAGTGGTACTTTCAGTTGGCAACCAGATGGGAGTGGGTAAAGAGTCAGGTAAGAACAAAAAATCTCAAAAAGTACTTGAATATTTTCTATACATCCACATGATCACATTTTATTTGTCTGCAGTGATCTGGTTGACATTAATGACATGATACAAATCCTATTGTAAATTATAAATAGTAGGTCTAGTCCCTCAAATAAAAAGACAGTTTTTACCCTTTTACCTATTTACTTGATTACCTGTAATCCTAAAGTAATAAAGTGTAAAGGTAAATATATTTAAGTGAACATAAAGAAATGAAACAGAACAAGAAATTTGTTTCAATTTTTCCCGAGATGCTCATGTAAATGGGAATATGTTCTCTGTCAGATTTCGAGGCTTCATTGCCAAGATCAATCTCTCATGTGCCCATGTTCATTCAAAATCTCTCTTTGTGTTTTCGTCCTGTAGACATATATATCGTGGCAAGTCCGAACGGGGAGCAGTACGCGCTGAAACTTCACAGATTGGGTCGCACCTCCTTCAGGAACCTGAAGAACAAGAGAGATTACCACAAACACAGGAAGAACATGTCCTGGCTCTACCTCTCCCGACTCTCTGCCATGAAGGAGTTTGCCTACATGAAGGTAATGTAACAAATCAGAGAAAGTATGTAACTTATGTGGAACAGAAAGAAATTGTCATCAACCGATTCATAGGATGTTCAGTTTTGCGTCATCTCCTAATTTTTCAGGCATTGTATGATCGGGGCTTTCCTGTTCCCAAACCTGTGGACTACAACAGACATGCTGTAGTGATGGAGCTCATCAATGGATATCCACTGTATGTAAACAAGCCATTCTTCCTTCTTGCTTCTAAATATTGCACAGTACACTCTTTGTGCTCTCTGTTCCTTATATAATTTGTTTGTGTCGTCTCTCTCTGTCTCTCTCTCTCTCTCTCTGCCAGGTGTCAGGTGCATGAGCTACAGGATCCACCAGCCCT
>NW_019445262.1:0-2567 GCF_002814215.2 Seriola lalandi dorsalis
ACACATTATGTGGCCATTGATTTCAACCCGTCCACATGCTGATTTAAATCTTCACCAGTTCTCTTCTTATTGATCTTTTTAGCCTTTCTCCCGCTCTCCTTGTTCAGTGAAGGGGTTCGAGTTCACAATAAAGACAGCAAGAAACAGAAGTCAAAGGAGAGATTAAGGTGTGAAATGAATAGTTTAAATTAAACTCCTTTGGTATCACCTTTGACCACAACCAATGAAATCTATTTGAAGCACATTTCTTTCTCAAATCTTTTTGTGATGATCTATTAACCCCGACAGAGATATCTGCCTTCTCGCTTGCCCCTCTTTCACAGGAAAGTTCAAGTAGAGACTTGGCAGGAGGAGAAACCCTGGAGCTTGTAGGAATGCATTTTATCTTGTCCACGGACACTTAAACAGGGGAGCTGAGAGACGTTTAAGAAATAAACACAGCTGAAAATCACTCACTTCTTTCCTTTCTTTCAGATTTGTAAGCATGACGACAGTCGCTACTTTCTGCTCCCATATCATCCTCCAGAAATCCGCTACAGTGTCTTCTTTGGGCCCTGAGAGACAAAAATATTAAGATTTAATGATTATTTAAATATGAAATTAAAAATAAAGGCATGAACTTATGCCTCATTTCATTTCCTACCTTGTGCTGCTATGAATTTGTTTTTTTCCGTGTAACCCTGTAAGAAAAAGACCAAGAATATGAATATAAATCTAAAGCTTCAGACAGCTACTGTTGGACCTTGAGTTTGTTGTGTTAACTGCTGTTTCCAAGATCAAAAATTGATTTGGAAACTTAACTTTAAATCCTAAAAGGATGAGAGGTCCTTAAACTGCTTAGAAAAATGGCATTTGAACATCTGTAATTCCACAATAACTAGGCAAACTTCATTCAAATAAAAGTTTCAGCTACTGCGGTGGATTCATGAAACAGAGGAGCAGGATTTTCCTAAGAAACAATCGCAATTTTGCTACAGTCAGTGTTGCCGATTCAAACCGACCATTGTTCAAGTAATGGTCATGGGATTGATTTAAAAAGACGTAAAGACTCAACACTCACATCAATGTAAGAGGCATTCACATAGTCTGAACAGGGATTTCCATCCAGCTGAGTCAACACCACTCTGGAGTGATCATCTGTTGAAGTTGGAAGGTTTAGAGAGTTACAGTGGAAAAATAATCCACAGGTCTGCCACTACTACATGATTTAACACTGATATTGAGCAGGTAAACTACGGAGCATTAAAGGAATATTTTCACATTCTGGGGTAAAATGCTTATTTGCTCTCTTGCTGGGAGTTAGGTTGGTAAATAGATGACACTCAATCTATTATCAGCACTTCTCAATCCCTTTGAAACGGCAAACTCTCATTTTTACACTTGGGTATTTGTGAAGATAAAACAATTAAGGTAAAGTTGTGTTAATTAAAGAGCTTTAGAGACACTGATGAGTGAATCTTGTCACCTTTTGGATAGAGCCAGTCTAGCTGTTTCCAGGCTTTATATTTATGTGATTTTAATGTAACTCTTGGCAAGACTGCAAATAAGCATAAGTCCCAAAAGGTGATCTATTCCTTTACAGATTACATAAGCATAGAATAGGTCAAAAAATGTTCACAATGAATTAATTATGAGACAGAAATATAAGAACGGCAACTGTAAAAAGGAGTAAGGAGGAGGAAACTGAGTGATGGTGTTTCATCGTGACACAGGGAAACCAATCAAACACATATGCCATATCTGAACTAAAAAAAACAAACAAAAAAAAAACACTCATTAAGACACAAAGGCACGTGCACACACATACAGGAAACTGAGATGTGGGTGTGAGTCGAACTAAATCCTACTTTCTGCAGAACAGAAAGTACACTCACAGGGAAGGATGTTGGGGTATCGGTTCTTCTCCTTGTTGTCGTCCTTGTTGGCCTCCTCGTACGTCCCCTGGGCATTACCCCCTGGCAAGGACTGCAAAGCGAATCGACGATTAGTTTTTACATAACCTCACACGCAGCTCATTACCAGTGCATTGTTTTTCTGCTCCATGTAGGGCTTTGTTCAGCCTTGATGTAGGCACTTCCTCTGCTACTTACAGTAAACAGTCCTCCATTAACAGCTGAGAACTTCAACTTCCTCTGTCTGTGCTGACATTGAATAAAATCATAGTTTTATGTGTTTCATGAAGAGTGAGTCACATACTTTATGTTGACCCAGATTCTTAATCATGGTCACAAATAGGCACAAGGGTATTTTTCCTGGGTGTGGGTGTGTATGTGTACAGTATGTGTCATTGCCAACGTGACACATAGCTATAAGTAGTTTTATTATTCCAAATAAATGCAGTCCTAAACTGCACTTCATAAAAATAAATTGCTAAACAGAACTCACTCAACACATTTGAGCAAATCCTATAAACTGTTGAGTTTGAATGCACCACAGTGACACGGTACTTTAACAGCAGTTGCCTGGTGTAAAGAGTACTTTCAGCACTTGCACAGAATACAGAGGACGCTGCCTTTTGGCCATCCGTTACTCTAAAAGAGGTGTGTGTGTGTGTGTGTGTGTGTGTG
>NW_019445263.1:0-2091 GCF_002814215.2 Seriola lalandi dorsalis
GGGAGGAAGTGTGTTTTTATGAGAAACACTGAATGTAAACATAATTGGGTTTGTTCCAAGAGACAATATCACGGCACCTTTAATATAAATAAAGGGTCAACCACTTTAAGTCAAATGCCTTTAGAGAAAACATAGTTTCACCACCGTAAGTTTAATAAGTGTTAGCAAAATTTACCTGATGCACTACAGTAAAAGGGTCTTTAATACTTTAATATTTTGTTCTATCACAGATCAAAAGGATTCATGCGGAAAAACAAACACTGACCCAGATTCTTAATGGTCCTTTTTAATTCCCACTGGGACCACTCATGCTAAAAATATTTATACTCGCTGTAATGCAAGGTGCTTTGGGTAAAAGCCTACACTAAATAGCTGATATTATATTGCATTACTCACATTTGGATTCACCACTGCTGCCACAAATTAGGACACTCATTATGACTCATTAGGGATGAGCCTCACTCTCTGGTGCCAGAGGCCTCATTTATAAAGATGAACCTTATGATAAAATTTCATCATACCAATGTTTGTCTACAGAAATTCATGGCAAATAACTTATTTATGAATCTCAGCCTTGATGATTAAATTCACTGCTTCGTTTCAGAGCCGGACTCCAAATACTTTTCCTCACTTTCACTTTTACCGATGCTGTGGTGTGGCAGGCTCCAGGGACAAGTGAGCTGAGTACAAATCAACATTTTGCTCTTGTGCAGATTATCAGACCGGTGAAGTTGAGCTGCTGGACTACTTTGAGTTTCAAGTAACTTCATCACTTGCAGTTCAAGGATTTTTCCAAACTACATTTCTCCAGCTGTGGGTTCAAACAGAAACCTTCCAGGGCCACTTCTTTTATCATTCTCTGATCTTTTTTAACCAAAATTTCTATACAGTATAACTGTTCTGTCTTTCCAGAGATACTGTGAGTGTACCTTAAAAAAATCAAAACATAAAGGCACAAAAGAATATACTGACATTCCATTATGTGAATTTAAAGTATTTGTCAACTTGGTTTTTCTCATTTTTAGCTGCAGTGGTGGCAGGATGGTAATGTCAGTCGGTCGATCGGTCCAACACTTTGTTCTAGACTGAAATAAATTGAAAACTATGGGACTGATTATACAGACATTATGGTCCCCAGATGATGAATCCCCAGACTTATCCTCTAGCATCACTATGACGCTGACATTTTTGATTTTTAGTTAAATATCTTAACAACTATTGGATGGATTGCCAGTGACATCATCTGTTAAATATACCCAGATGACCCTTAGTCTTAGCTGTACTTTATGTTTCATGCTAACTAGCATATGTTAGCATTCTAACATGCTAAAGTAAAAAGGTGAACTTGGTGGACATAGTACCTTCTAATTAATACCGACATGTTGATATCAACATTGTGAGCAAGTTAGCATGCTGACAGTAGCATGTAGCTCAAAGCACTGCTGTGCCTAATAGCCACCAGCTGCTGTACACTGTGTTTTATACTGGGAATGTTCATCATAACATTTTGCTCACCAGCTCCGTTGTAAAGATTTCAGAAACAAGATCTGTCTAGAAGTAAACACAGAGCAAAGTCCATTTTTGTATTTTCACATCTCAACAATGAATATAGTTTTTGTAATTTTGAAATATGTGAATACAACCCAGGTTGACAGGCCCTTAATGAATTTTTAAAAATCATGTGATGGAATTTTATTGAATTATTGTAGAGTTTACAGGTTGGAACATATTAGTATGTAGATAAAATATTGAGACACACCCAGATTCACACTTCTCCTCCTGCAGACTGCCCTGCTGCTGCACTCTGCTCTCATATCCACTCACACACAGGCAGGCGGGCCTGGCCTCACCTCAGTGAGGTTCTGTCCTCTGGCCCCAAGCCTGCTGGACTGTTACAATTCATCACAACACACAAAAATGCACACACATACTGATATACACATGCACAAGGCCTGGCCTTGTTTCCAGGAGTTTGGGATGTATTTGAATCTCTTGATATTTGTATCCGTATCTACACACTTGTTTAAAAGCTTTGTGTGTGTGTGTGTGTGTGTGTGTGTGTGTGTGTGTGTGTGTGTGTGTGTGTGTGTG
>NW_019445264.1:0-1890 GCF_002814215.2 Seriola lalandi dorsalis
GAATCCTCAGTTGAGGGGAACATGCAATTCTACCCCCGGTTGTATAATGGCCTATGTCAAAAGTGTGACTCTTTTGTTGAGTTTTTTGTGTTTCCTGAAAAACCTGAAAAAATGACTTAGGCCATTATTTTAAGAGGGTGTCGGTATGTTTATGACACACAGAAACATGTACATTTCCAAGCCTTTTTAGAGCATTTTGTTTTTATGCATAAGTGCAAATCTACATACACTCAGTTGGCATTTTATCCGGTACCACCATCTAAAAATCTAATACAACAGCTCTGCATAAATCTTCCTTCATAAAGGTTATAATGTTCAGTTTTTGCTAAGGAGGTGTTGATTCAACTTTATGACCTTCGAGGAGGATGTAGTTTGAGGTTGCTGCTGAACTGTAATCAATTATACAGAGAAAATGTGTTTGTTCTTTAGCCTACCCTCATTGATGTACAGTAAATGGGATGGACAATATAATAGAAAGAGCTGTCCATATAACACAGTACAAATCAACAGCCGCCAAAATGATCATACAGTTGAAACAACACCTCTCTAAGACAGCTTCAAAACAAACTGAACATTATAACCTTCATGAAGGAGGATTTATTTCAGGAGTGCTGTATTATGCTTGCTGCACACTAGAGGATTTTGTAGATGATCTTAACCAATTTTAAAAACATGGGACACCACAGACATTCGGCCAAATTTACAAAGAAAATGCTCACACCAGATGATTCAGTAAAGATCCAGGACCACACACTACTAATCAAATTCAGAGTGATGATTCCAGGGACTTGGGATCTCACACTATTGCACTCGATTGATGAAATGTGACTTCAGAGCAAAACGAACATAGTGATGGACTGTCATCATCAGCTGGTTGCACTTGTGTATATATTGGAAATAACAAACAGTCAGTCTAAAACAGGGATAGTGCAAACCTGTGATCATTAGCACTCATACTGTTGCCATAACTCCACAAACTTGTCCTCCTTTTGAATTGTCAACCTGGCTCGGGGGACAAAAACTCCTGTTCGTGCTGTAGACCGTTATATTTCTTTTCTACACAAGCGTGCAGCATCGGGTTGGTGTCACTTCCTAGTCAGCTCGCCGTCATTGGCTATTGCAGGTTTCTGCTCATTACTCCATCTCAGTTCCTGTCACACTGCAGGATGATATTTACGATTCAAAATCTGGGAGACTCTGGACCAGGCGGTAACATTAAGATTATGTCTGTAACCATTCACACCAGATGATTATATGGGCTGATGATTAGTTCAGACCACCCTTGAATTGGGATCGCCCCCACAATTGTCGGAGAGTCGAAATGGACCCAGAATCTGCCCAATTATCCTTTAGTGTGGGGCCTGCATTAAACTGCATATGTTTTTAGCTAGGTTTGCCTAATTAACTGTCAACTGAATGTGTGTTTCGAAGAATTTATATTCATGAGCCATTGCTAATATGAATTCTTATTCAGTTTGCCTGTAACTGTGTATCAACACTGTACTTGTAATTTTCTTCACAATTAGGACAACTTAACTATCAGAAGCAGCAATAATTCTATTAAAATTTTCTCTGCTCTCAACCATGGAGTGAGAAAATAAATTATGATATTTCGAGCACTTAACCATGAATGAAACATGATGGTAGAAATCCACAAACAAACCAAACACAAGAAACGAGAACATAGATATTGCAAGCCTCCCTCTCATAAGCCCCCCTTCATCCTCCCCATGAACCAGAAAATAAGAGTCGCTTGTTCTCAGTTTGAAATGTTATTAGTTTTTGCATGGTGCACGTTAGCTGCCCAGTGTTCCAGGCTTATACATTGACATGATGGGATTTTCTTCTTCTTTTTTGTTCTCGTCTCTTCTGTCTAAAATTGCAGTGTGT
>NW_019445265.1:0-1888 GCF_002814215.2 Seriola lalandi dorsalis
TTTTTTTTTTTTGTTTTTTTTTTAAAGTTCAGTCAAAGTGGATTCTAATTACGACATTTTCATGACAAAAATCTAATATTAAGATTTGTCGATGTTTATATGTTCAGTATGTTCAAATATGTTGTGACAAGTTTTCAAAGCAAAAGAAGGTATCAGAGCACCCATAATGAAAAACATTCTGCACTCAGTATGTTCCAAACAATCATTGTTTTGCCAAAATACAACTGCAGACACTTTCTTCTGCTTTGAAAACTTGTCAGCATTTAAATGCAAGATAACCACAGCCCCTCTTCCTTGAGAAGAAGGAAACTACAAACCTTTTCAAACCTAGAGGAAGATTGTGTTTGGTATTCACAAGGTAGATTTAGGGTGGAATATCAGTTTATGTAGATGATAAGGGAAAACAGTCATTGCAGGTAGACCCACATCAGACGGATCAGTCTGCTTTGCTCCTTTTTATATTTGTAGGCTGTAACACATGCATCCATATAGTATATCCCCCTGTATTCCTCAACATTGAGGGAAGTTGTGTCTCATACTGCAGAGAGTGGAAGATGCCTTTTACACTCTGGTACGGGAGATCAGGCTGTACCGGCTCAATAAGCTCAGCAAGGAAGAAAAGACTCCGCGCTGTGTCAAGCTTAAAAAGTGTGTTGTGATGTGAAAGGGGTAAGTGTATGCAGCCGCGCGTCTACCAGCTCTGTGTGTCTGTGTCTGTGTTGTTAGTTGGGATTGTGGAGAAGGCAATGGGATAAGACACGCAGTGAGAGCTGGTGCTTCATGGGTTCTCAAAGCTAACCTGCTGGTTTCTACTGGGGTTGTGGTGAGGCTCTAACAGGAGGCTGAAACAGCTGACGATTTCTTCCTTTCTCAGTGTCTCTGTGTATCATGGCTGATTATTGTTTAAGACCGTTTTCACACTGGGTTCATTTAGTTAAGTCTAAACACGATCCTGAGGTACATTTGTTATTCTTTCCTTATCACAGTGCAAGTGTTTATCCTTATTTGCACTAAGAAATGTGACAGTGGGTATGTGATGACACGAGTGATGTACAAGAAGGCAGAGCCACGTGAGCACGATTTAAGTAACACAACCACCAGAATGGGCTTAAAAAAATTGGAAAAAAAAACAAGCACCCCTTTTTAGATGAAAAAAATGCCTAATATGAGAGAAAGCCATGGTTGTTCTCTGCTCATAAACCAATGAGATATTTTCTTGATTTAGAAAAATATTTCAAAAAATACAACTGAAATGTGTATGTTTTCCTGTGAGAAAAGAATTGCATTCAGACAGAGCACAAGTTGTGATACAGTTGGCTCAGAGCCAATCATATCACCTACTTCAGGTTGGCCCGGTGAAGGCTTCTCGGTCTGCACTCTGGTTCAGAAAAAGCTTTAATATTTTCCAATTTCCTTGCAAATGTTCCTGAATTCGGACTATAAACTACCAGTGTGAAAGCGTCCTAATCTGCTGAAATCAACATGAAGAAAAGAGTTTGGGCTGATGTGCCCACATGTGATTAAAAGAGATTATGGTGAATCTGGGACCAAATCATGCACTGAAATGTGTGCGAGGAGGATGTGTGTTAAGAAACTGGCAGATATGTTATGAACAAAAAAAATGTGCTTGTGTGTGTGGGTGACACAGTTTTTCTTGCCGACACAAATCCCTTCATCTTTATTCTTTAATTTCTTTCTGTCTTTGTCACAACCTGCAGTGACCTCACACTCTTTACTCTGCAGCTCTTTGCAGATTCAGCATCACATTTACGGCACCATCCAAACTGTTCCAGTGCTCCCGTATTTGCCTCAATATGGCATCAGCATACACTGGCTGCATTTACATGGAGCCTGTTATTCACCAGTAATCTGGCTAAGAGCTCAGTGA
>NW_019445266.1:0-1887 GCF_002814215.2 Seriola lalandi dorsalis
GCAGCAGGCGTAAGCACAAACGAAGGCGGCGTAGAACCAGGTCCTATAGCCCATCCTCCTCGGTGAGTACAGCCAGACCTGAGATTGTGTCTTAACTCTCCTCATCTTCTGTCTTTCCATCTCTGTCTCTTTCACCCAGCTCTCTCTGTCTCTGTCTTTCCCTAACCATTTCTTCTTCGCAGCCCCTGGAATTGGTAAGTAGTACAATCTTTATGATTTGTTTTTGTTCTGTCAGAGGGATTTTATTTTATTATTTTTTTGTTTAAGTGGTTTTTGCTTAAATTGGCATTTCTTTTTGGCAGAGCATTTTCATTTTTATGCAAACACTTTTTCATTAGTTTATTAATGATCAATCACAAATTCTTGCTGCTCTTCAGATACACACCCACCATAGCTTTCTTAACTTCTTAACTGTAACTGTAGTTACACTTAATTCTGTATCTGTGGCCCTACCTTTCATAAAAATGTATTTAGAAGTTGTCAGTTGTATTGGAAAAAGCCTGTGATAGCAATTGCTTGGCCACTTATGAATTTTAGCGCAGATAGGCTGTAAAAAGTGAAAATGTTCTACCAAACATCATATTAAATTCAGATTTAAATTAAATGTAGATTTTTGTTAGAATTCAGATTCACAGATTTATTAAAGTACAGTTATTTTGTGGGCTACACTGGACCACACCTGTGTATTAAGAAGTATAAATTTAAGTGAGCAAGGGGTTGAATTAGTATAAATGTTGGGCTATATTTATATGTTTCCTGCTTGATAACATATGGTCCTCTCGTTTTATTTTCCCTCCTGTTTTATCTCAAAAGTCAGCCTGATAAGTTTTGAATTAGTTATTTACTGTCTTAATTGGTTTTTGCGTTGATGAATGGATATGCCAGTTGCTTCCTTGTTTGTAAGCAGCTGTGGTTTAAAGGTAGAGGGGGGAGAGGAGCAGAGGACAACATGTGATCTTTGACTTGTTCCCTTGCACTATATCCCTATCGTTTATATATTTCCTTCACGTGGTGTCATGCGTGAATCGCCCCATGACCACCAAACCCACCTACAACCACAACTACATCAACTACCACCAACACCACCCTCCTCTTCCCTCCTCGTCTACCTGTGCCGCCTGACGCCATGGCTGCGGCTGCCCCTGAAAACCCCCTGTTCCCTTTGGTTGTGTCGTGACCTGCTGATGGCGGTTTGGGTGTGAAAACAGCGGAGCGACAGCCGGACGCGGGCACTGAGTGTGAGGGACGACGAGGAAGGGCACCTGATCTGTCGGAGTGGGGACGTCCTGCAAGAGAGATGTACTCACTGCCACTACTCTATCGTAACCCTTCTCCATATGAGTATTAAAGCATAGAGCATTTACATGACATGGGAGTGCCTGATGATGATGATGCCTTGCTAGAATGCTCTTCGCTCTAGCTGAAATAGCAGGGTGGATTGCAAGAATGTTGAAGATTTTAGGAGGGACTTTAGATACTTTCTCCTTTTTGTTCTAGGATTTTAAACTGTGGAGCATTTTCTATGTTTCACAGGTTACTTGACTTTCCTAAACATAGAATCCCATTTGCAGCTGTTTGTCTCTGTTGTGTTTTAGATTAAAACTCAGTTACAGTTTCAACTGTAACTTCAGCTAGCCATTTTCCACTATGAGGTTTTCAGGGATTTTGTCTGTTTTTTGTTTTTTTTTATTAGACATCCAACATGCTCATCACCAATGTAGCCTTATTATAGTACAACCAGCGCACATATAGACAGTACTATTATACTAACACTTTTGTTATTTTCAGAATCATGCATTGTTTAGTCGAAATACTAATTATTTTTTTCCAGTTTCACACACACACTGTGTCCTTTTGGACAACGACGGCCACATCTTGAAAGCATGT
>NW_019445267.1:0-1974 GCF_002814215.2 Seriola lalandi dorsalis
TTTTTTTTTTTTTTTTTTTTTCATTTTTCGAGCCATTCAGCGTCAATGGATACGTGGTAATGAGGCCTCAGAGAGATGAACGCACAATTGTACAGTTAAGTTTGGACCTAGAAAAGACTGGTAAACTATTCCAAGGTGGCTAATGACAAAAATCATGTCATGTTACAGGTGCCATTTTTCTGCCTTACTGCATTGAAAGTCGTCTTATTATTTTGAATAATGTAAAAAAAACAAACAAACATGGAGTCCAATGCTCTCTCGAAATATACAGTCTTCCTTTTTTTTTTTTTTTTTAAATGGAGAACATCACCATATTCTACAACATAATAAATAGTCTCATACATATTGCTCAGCTTCTCCTTCGTTTAGAATGGTGACCGAACCATCCCCACTGTTCATTTCAATGTCTTTTGCCGCTGCGTTCTCGGGAAGTAAGGCTAAGTCCTTGAACACGTCTACATAATGTCCAAAGCCGGGGCCCCAGTTCAAGAGATTGTCCCAGTTAAAGCCCCCGGCTTGCTGGCCCAGCTTGTGGGGCAGGGTGTAGTGCTGGTCACTAGGGGGCATCTGGGCAACGCCAGGCCCTCCTTCTGCCCTCCGGCTCGAGTAACGCCTCTGCTTGAGCCTCCCGCCGTACTCCTCGTCGTCAGCGTCTGACTCGTTGACTTGCGAGAGCTTGGGAACGCGGGAGCTGTAAGAAACCGGCTTGTCCCGGTCGTACTCCATCTCCGAGCAGGTGAAGGAGTCATGTGAGTCGCTTTCTGAAGAGGACTCTGGGGCCGGGATACCATCAGCAGGGTTGCGGACCCTTGACAGCGGCCTGCGGCAGTCCTCCTCTGAGCTGGACCGCCCGTGGTCAGCGCTGCAGATGCTGGGGTTGCGTGGGCGTGGAGTGTTCAGCCGCTCCACCTCCTCAATGGACAGCCCCACAGGAGGCCCCGTCTCCAGGGGGATCTGCTCGATCGGCTGCTTCAGCCGACTGCTGGGCCTGGAGGTGTGGCCGTGGCTGGCCATGGTCTGAGGACTCTTGCTGCGCCTCCCCAGCCGGGTGGCGTAGTTGAACATGGGCGGCGGCTGGCACATTTCGTTGTGCAGGTCCAGCGGGCTGCCCTCACGGCGAGCCAGGTTGAGTTCTCTGGTTGGAGTGTTTCGGTAAAAGGATGAGGGCTTGGTGAACGGGGCTGGGGAGTGTCTGGACAGAGGGTTCGGGGTGGGGCAGGCTGAGTGGGAGTGGCTGAGCGGGGTGGACCTCAGTGCTTGGGTGTACTGAGGCTGGTAGGTGTAGCTTGTTGCTCCGAGGGGTAAGGGCGACTGTCTGGCGAAGCCCAGAGGGCTGTGTCTCTGGATGGAGAACTTGGGCGTGTGGCTACGGAACTGCTTGTAGTGCTGGATGATGTCTGCATCTGAAGGAGCGATACTGCTGGCATTGTCTATGTCGTAGTGTTCAATATCCGCCTCTGGACCGGTGCAGGGGGCACAGGGAGCGCTGGGGACAGTCTCATTGTTGTGGGGAATGTCCGTCTCATCATAGATCAGGTAAGGGTTCTCCCTCTCAATGATGTCCGGTTTGGGGTTCCCTTCTGGTTGTTTCCGTACCGTCATGTCATCTCCATAAGGCGGGATGTTATCTGGGTCATCGAATGCTACGTTCTCGCTACCCTTCTTCTTTTTCTTCTTCTTCTTCTCCTTGGGTTTCTTCTCCTTGGGTTCCTTTGGCACTTTGGTCTTGTTGCGGTCCTTGCAGTGGTTGCACAGGATCAGGCTGAGGACCACCAAGGCGAGGACAGTGGCACAGCTGCCGACTATAGCGGGCACCGCCCAGATGGGGAGGACCATCGTCTCCGCCGTGGGGCTGGGACTGCAGACAAACCCACCGTTGTTGGCTGTTTTGCAGACGGTACCCTGAGGACACTGGACACCCAAACAGGCCACCAAGGTCTCACAAGTCTTTCCTGTGTAGAACTCAGAGCAGAC
>NW_019445268.1:0-2620 GCF_002814215.2 Seriola lalandi dorsalis
TTTGTTGTGTAAATAAACACAAATTAAAAGATTCACATGGATACATAAATTTAGTGGTGTATTTTCTACAAAGACATCAGCGGTAAATGATATCTTTTTACATTTTTTAATAATTCCTGCTTCTTCATGTTTTTGCCGCGCAAACATTAGGTTGGAGAGATGTTTAATGGCTCCTGCAATTCTGTAATCTCTCAGTATTTTATGAGGTGGCTTCAGGTTTCTGCAATAACATCATAATGAAATAATCAATGCTAAGATTTCTAGGCAGAAAGGAGACAAGAGATGGAAAGAAAATGAAGACGGGACCTAAAGACGGGAGTATAAAGAGAGAAAATGAGAGGTGACATTGTTGTGAGAACAGCTGCATCTTGTGCATCCAAAGAGTACGTCGCTATGGAAAGGAGCAGGGCATCTGACCACAGGCATTTTATTGTAATGGAATGGAGTCCTGACCCAGCTCTGCCTTCAAAGGAATGCTGGGAATGAGAACAGTGTTTTATATGACAGTTAAGAATGCAAGCCAGAGAAAAAAAAAAGGTAGTTCTCTGTAGGGGTTTCAGTAGAGGGAAGAGAGTTGAGGGTGAAGCTTTGAATTTGAAAACACAAAATGTATGTATTGATAGATAGTGACTGGCCTCTCTTACAAGACAAAACCAGCAGCAGTCGTAAGTCAGTGAGCTACTGAACACCGTTTCCTGATAAGTCAATTTGAAGGGCTTCCAAGAAGGCGTTTAAGAGGCAGTCATCTTTGCTAAGCTAGCTAACTCAAAACGCTAGCTCCGAATCGATCAGAGTCAGCAACCCTGAATACACTTGAGACTTTGAGATGCAATGGAACAGATGGACAGGCTCGAGCTTTATGGGGAAAAGATTTGAGCCACTGAGGGAAAGAGAGCTTATACTCCCTGATCTACCTGGTTATACTAAAGATAATTCAACATGGAAGCTGCAACATGTTTGATTCTCCTGACCAAGCTTCTGCCAACTTAAGCGCTTAGTTGACTTACTATGTACGGTATACCTTGGCATACAAGCGCACACTTTATTAACCTTAATAAGCCGTGCTCTGCACCTCCTTCACGGTGCATATCTTAATTCCTTCAAGCACAAAGAATCTTTCACATATTTAAAAGTTTCTTTTGAAATTTCCTGCAGTTTACACATGCAAAGTATCGTAATCTGCAAGAGCTGGACTATAAGGCCAAGTCCACTGAGGGCAATAAAATGCATGGAGACTCTGTGATGTTGTATCAAACACTTCAGTTTACATCAATTTTACATATCATTAACATATTTTAATATCGGGTTGTTCTGTGCTTCCGCTTTAAAGAGAAGTTGCTTAATCTCGTAGCCTTTCAGGCATTCATGCATTAAACTTCAGTGGAGACTATAAGCATCAGAAAATCCCTGTATGTCACTGATAAGGCCCTACTGTGATATGGATCAGAGGGGCATTTGAGTCTGGTGGATCAATAACTGCAGATGTTCTGCCTGCACACAACCACCAATCTTTAAGACGGGGGCTTACTCTGGCACGATTGACAAATTAGGTCTGCAGGGCCTAATGACTAAAAGATAACAGGATAAAAGATGACCAAAGGCTTACTTAATCTAGAGTTACATTTATTATTCACTGTAAAATTCTCAACCTCAAATAAAGCCAAAATAGCTGAAAGTCAAGTGGTTTTTATTACTGCATATATCTGGTCAAATGATGATGATGCGACATCACGTCTCAATATTTCTAGCACTGCTAGAGTTTATTTTGAATTCAGAAAGCCATCAATGTCAGGTTCTCACAGTTCCAATGCCTTCCTTCTACAGCGACCATTTTGCAACAGTCATACAGATTAAAACAGATAATATTCTGGGCAGAGTTCATACTTTCTGTGGAAAGTGGAACAAAATACAGCATATCCACAGACTGTAATCTATAAACATGGCTATTTTTCTTGACTGCAAAAACTTATATGAAGATGACATATGAAAGGAAAATAGTTAACCACGTTCTGCATAGTACAGTATATACGATCAGCGATTCAATTTTATTTGGTGCTTGAGGAAAAAAAAAGTTGAATGAAAAAAATATAATCAATAATAATCTATAAACAAATTAATTTTTATCCACAAAGAACACTAAAAATGCATAATATTGTGTGTCCGTCATTAATATACCTTAGATTAACCAGCATTGAATACAAAAAGATATAAGTTTTACATTTATATTTTACATTTCTTTCTTAAATGATGACGTGTCCTTGGTTTTCCTGCTCTTTCCTAAATATGAACATGTCTCATAATTTTCAGATTTTCATTTTCAGCTAAATTGCAGAACAAACAAACACACCACAAACCACTTACAAGTGATGGACCACAATTTTGTTTTCATTTTGTTGCACATGTGTCCCAGTTACTCTGGATAATTCACATCTTTGCTGTGTGCAGTTTATATTGGAACATCTTCCTACTGAAGAAATATTGTCTTGGTCTGTCAAATGAAACCGTTTGAATCTGCAAAAACCTTTTACAAAAATGTAAAAGATCACTTGGCAAGCAAGTGCATTTATAGTAGGACTGTTTTGGAGTGTATGTGTCTTCCTTTGTGATTGCAAGCAACTCT
>NW_019445269.1:0-2148 GCF_002814215.2 Seriola lalandi dorsalis
TCAGGTGGAGGGGGCAGAGCCTTTGGAGCACTCCAGCATACAACAAATGATACAGATTCAAGTGTAATTTAACCAATGTATCCCCATTGTTTCTGTTTAGAGATAGGTTTTCATTGTCCAGCACAGCTGAGTGGGCTTTGTAGCACTCAAATCAAAACCAAGTGTGTGTCAGTGTAGTTCATGTAAACCCAGGTGTGCAACGCTGCTGACAAGCAAAACATGTAGGCCTACTCCAGAGCCTGAGATATGTGCTCTAAGGCTGCCATGTTATTGGAACAACAAGCAAACTGGGGACAATACAAAGCCTGGATTAGGTGCAGAAATCGCTCCCATGCTATTAACGATATTGAAATGAGCACCACTCAACAGCCCTCTCTCCACTCGTCTCACAGAGCTGCAGTGCAAGCCTGGACCTTCCTCCAAATGTCAAATGTCACTTCCACAGTCACAGCTCAAAAAAGACTTAGAAAGCCTGAGAAGGTGAAACAAGGAAAATGGAGAGAGAAAATTGTGAATGGCTTGCAAGATTATCTCTTGACCTCTCCTCTGGTCCCTCCGTGCAGCTGTGCACTTGTGCAAACCCTGACAGGCCACATGATGCAGTAACTGCACAGGTAGCCCAATGGCAGCCTGAACTCAAAAAATAAATACCAATATACTGACAGATATGCCCAACGGTTGCCATGACGACTGTGAACCCACCCCCTTAAATGCACTGGCGTGTATGCGCGTGCGCGACCTGGCCTCGTTAGTCCTACCTTGCATTCCTCCATGCACGTCCTAACCGAGTATGCATCCGTCTCGTATTTCTGAACCAGCAGTTCAAACTCCCGGTAGTTCTCTTCCGCCTCCAGGTCAAGACGCTGATAAGCCCGGACACACTCGCTGCATCCCAGCAGATCCACCCCCATGGCCATATCCAGGGTGCAATTCAAAACGACCGGACTCGTAAACCCGTAAAACAAATCCAAAAGTGAGTAGGAATTACAAAAAGAAAGGTACAAATCGCTCAGATTCACGTACGCCAACTGTGTCCCCTTTTCCCCTCCACCGGAGAGGCCCAGGCACACGGTCTCCGCGTCCGTGAAAGTAAAGCAGTCTTTGGACAGGCTGTCAGGGTGACAGGCGTCCATTCGCCACAGAGATTTGGTAGAATTCCCTAGAAAAATAACATATTGCTCTCTGGCGAGGCGGTAGGGGTCAGGTGATGTTGGGGTATGGTGTCGGTGGAGGGAGTTTGGGTACTCGCCCATGTCCGTAATTGCAAGCCCCTCGTCCGACCGCTTGTCTCGGGTTCGCGTCAGTTTCGCCTCGGCACAGAACCACAAGTGATCAGAGAGCAGGACGGTGATGAACAGCAGAGAGGCCAGCGACAGTCGCCATCTCTGGGCCCGCTCCGACTCGGTAAATGGCTTCTCGTTCTCTCGGGGTGCAAACCAGTATTTTAAGCCTTCATCATGCTGCCGACGCATCCAAGCACCCCTGGTCATATTTTAGAAAAGTGCTGCCCTGGCCGACTCCACCGCGGGGGCTGCTCTGCCACAATACTCATTGACTTGGGGGGGAGATGGAGTCCGGTTGGTTCTCCTCTGTAACGGTGGGGTGCCGTGCCTCCGCCGGTCCAGGGCGCTCCTCTATCGCGCCCGCAGCAATTGGTGCTATTCCGATCCAATTAGCGCGCCCGCACACATTAAGCTTAGCGCTGCCGCATCCCGGTTCTCCATGGCTCTCCGGGGGGAAACGGCGTCCTCTTTGACCGCATGCCCCCCTCTCTCTTACCGTCCTTCCCCGGGTTTGTTCTCTCGTCGGGGGTGCAGGGAGACCAGCTGTTGCGAGCCTCTCGGTACTGATGCTGCGCGTCTGCCGCCGTTCGGTTTGCAGATTCACTTAAAGGAGAGCAACGAGCCCTTTCGATGCAGGCAGGCTGGTTTCTCTGTCCCGTACCTGGGCGGAAAGCCTAGAATCCTTTCTCCCGTTGGCCATTGTCATCTTGGACCGCGGTTAAGTTGCCGCCATGTTCGTCTTGAAACACTTTTTTGGAGAGCTGGGTCTGTTTGCGTCATCTCCATCGTTGCGATAGCTCCATCGTTGCGCAGTGGCGGAGCAGCTTATTGCCTATATGCACACACACACAAACACACACACACA
>NW_019445270.1:0-2054 GCF_002814215.2 Seriola lalandi dorsalis
CACACACACACACACACACACACACACAAACACACGCGCGCGCGCGCATACACAGCCAGCTCACACGGATTAGCCACTCAGTGTAAACAAAACAGTGCCTGACCCATCCACAGCCCTGTGGCCACATGCAGAGGCCCCATATGGAAAATTAGCCATGCGCTAAAAGCTTTTGGAATCAATACTGTACAGTAGCTGCACCACATCACAAAGCCACTGTCTCTATCCAATTCGCATGGACTGACACAGCGAGCAGATGTGTCCCCTCATTCTTTCTCTCTCACATAGACACACACAGCGGACATACATGGAAACTACAGTGATATTCCAAGGCTGAACAGCAGGGTAATCATAATGCCATGCTGTTTATGAGCTATAATATCAATATTTGTCTTGATTTGGTTGGCAGGGTGGAAATCCTGCTTGGCGAGCTCCTCCACTATGGCTTTTCAATCTGTCACCCCTGCAGACAGAACTGGAGAAGTGACAAACTGACAGAGAGAAGCATTTTAATGTTATGGAAAACCTATTGCATCTCTCATTTTTTGCTTATACTGCAAAGGGTACATCTGAGGACACAGCTATTTCTACGCTCTGTCAGAAAAGATTTTGCACTGAGTCTAAGCAATGCCTCACTGGAGCTGATGTGACACTGGTTTATTGTACCTCATTCTTTTGCATTCAACAACAGACACACGGATGCAGTTCTATTAACATGCAAACAATGATATGCAAAAAAAACTAATCAGAAAAAAACAATGTTGTCCTGGACATTCTTGATGACTTCAGAGTGAATCTATCAAAGACGACAGGTTACTCAAACAAGTTGTGTACATAGTATACAGCTAAAGCACATTTGGGATGTGGAAGAAAACAAGGCTTTCTAAGGAGCAAAATGCTTTGTACCAAAATCGATTTCCACACTGTATCCTTGCTCATTTTTGTCCCATCTTTGCTGTTATTGCCTCCTCTTGTTCTCACACAATTCTTTCTTTCACCATCTGTCTGGTTTATAAATTCTCTCTATGACCACAGAAGGTTGTGAATGTACAGTATCTGTTGATCTCTGTGTTTCCAGGGTTGCTGCTCGAGTGTCAATGGGGCTCCCCAAAGAGAACTTCATAAAGCCTGGCAGCCAATTAAGACCAGTTTCATACCATGCACTGCATTATCTCTCCACACACCACCACACTGCTTAAAAGGCAGGTTGGGGGATGCGAGGGAGGTCAAGGTTATCACTGTGGCAGGCTAAAATGAATGCTATCAAATATATGCTACATTCGGCAATTACCGTTTTTGCCTATTAGCACACAGTACTGCTACATGCAATTTTGTCACACTTATTCCCGGGTGTTGGCAGTTTTCTTTTTCTTTTTGGACGTGTAGAAAAAGGTGACAAAAATTTGGTCAATTCTGAACCATCAAGCCAAGCGTCAAGTGGACGCGCTGTTTTAAGCGATACAATATGTTTATACTCAGGGCTAAAACATGCCTAGTTCTACAATCCTTAGGTAAAAATGTACAATAAATAAATAAAATAAACCATTGTGCTTTTATCCTTGCTATACATATTTTGACAGATATTAATTCACTATTTTACTTACATACACTACTGGAATTGGAAGGAGAGAAGCTTTTGAACTGTTCAGAATCAGCATTCTGTGGCATTAGTAAAGCTGCACTTCCCTGCAGTGTCGTACATTAGTATAAACAAGAGATATTATCTTGCAAGGTCATTACGTTGTTGGGACTCAGTCATTCAATAGACCAAATGTTTCTTTGCTCCACTGGACAAAGGAATTCACACCCCACAGTTCCTCACGGTTCACACCTGGGGATGACCCTTCCCCCCCCACGGACCCCACTGGCCAGCCAGTGTGGGCCAGCGTGTGACATGTGACCCCCTAAGGTGTCACAAACAAAACCAGTCTTCTAGACCCCTTCTCTCTCTCTTCCCTTCTTGGCTTGCTCTGGAGAGCAGCTCCAGCCCTCTCCTCTCGGTTCTTCAAAGGGCAACAAGGCCCCAGCCCAGGTCAGCTCTGCTACCTGAGAAACTA
>NW_019445271.1:0-3268 GCF_002814215.2 Seriola lalandi dorsalis
GGGTTGTTGGATTTTCAGAGGTGGAAAATCAGTGCCAATATTGCACGGTGTAAAACTCCCTCTGTCACGTCATGTCATTTAATCAAGTGCTTTATCTTGGTTAAACCGTGTAGCACGAAATGACTCGTCACATTCTGCAACGATAAACGGTCTCAGGAGCATTTTTCACAGTGGGAAACTACTGCTACCTAAAACCACCATTGGCAATTTGTTGCTAATGAGTATGTCAGGATTGCTGTTACTTAGATACCAGTATTGTTTTATATCTAAGTGCTGAGTTGTCATTTTATTGTGGATCCAGGCGACAGTTACCCCTGTGTCTGTACTCAGTGGGCATGTGTGATTAGTATATGCACTGTGTTGGAAGTGGTGACTAGATTTCATGACCATGAAAACCAAATTTGAAAATGTGAATTGAATGCCTTTTTGGATTTTTTTTGACTGTCGATCAATTGATATATTATCTGAAAGTGAATGTCATCATTATTTGCAGCCCTACTGTAGTGTGACCCTTCTGTTTTCCTCTCTGTGTAGTGGGTTCAGCTGTATGTGTGAGCGGCCAGGGAGCATGTCCAACCATCAAACATTGCAACATCAGCGACTGTGAAAACGTAGGGCTGTACATTACAGACCACGCACAGGTAAAAATAAACCTTTCCCCCCTCAACGGTAACACTCACGGTTTGCAAGGAATGTCCAAACAAACACACATAAAAGTTCATACAGGCTTTCCTTCTGACTCAAAGATTTGTTTTTGTTCCAGGGGATTTATGAAGACAATGAAATCAGCAACAATGCGCTAGCGGGAATATGGGTGAAAAACCATGGTAATCCCATCATTAGACGTAACCACATCCACCACGGACGAGATGTTGGAGTGTTCACCTTTGATCACGGCATGGTAATTGCCCGTCAGCCACGTCATGTCATATGATTTATTTGAAGAAACATCACGGACCAACCATCAAATGCGTCTTTTCTGTGTTTCAGGGTTACTTTGAGAACTGTAACATCCACAGAAACCGTATAGCCGGCTTTGAGGTGAAGGCCTACGCCAACCCCACAGTGGTGCGATGCGAGATCCATCACGGCCAAACGGGAGGCATCTATGTTCACGAGAAGGGGCGGGGACAGTTTATAGAGAACAAAATCTATGCTAATAACTTTGCCGGTGTGTGGATCACATCCAACAGTGACCCGACGATACGGTACGAACACACGCTTCACACAAGGACAGCTTTTCTAGTAATTTTCTCCACCTGCATATTTACACCAAGGCTTCGACTGTTTATTTCCTTTTTATAACCAGGGGAAACGCTATATTCAACGGTAACCAAGGAGGGGTGTACATATTTGGAGATGGACGGGGTTTGATAGAGAGTAATGATATCTACGGTAACGCCTTGGCGGGAATCCAGATCCGAACCAACAGCTGCCCCATTGTACGGCACAACAAGATCCATGACGGACAGCATGGGGGAATCTATGTGGTAAATACGCTCATCATTGTGAAATGTCTTTATGGTATTTGATTAAAATATAGTTGAGAATTAAAAAGGCACCCTGTTTCCAGCAAGATTATTGTTGTAAAGCTAAAAATCCCTGTATCGGAAGGTTTTCAACAGCTGCTCCTACTTTGTGTTTCAGCACGAGAAAGGCCAGGGGGTGATCGAGGAGAATGAGGTTTACAGCAACACACTGGCCGGAGTCTGGGTGACCACAGGCAGCACCCCTGTCCTCCGCAAGAACCGCATCCACAGTGGCAAACAGGTAAAACAGACAATTAAAGTTTTCTTTCTTAGACGGCCTTCAAATTGTATTAACAAATGTTTAAAATATTTTTCTTTTGCCTGCCATAGGCTGGGATATTAAATGTTTTTGTATTCGATTGCAGGCTGTGCAGAAATGTTATACACCTATAAAGTGAAAGTAGGATTGTTTTAACAGAGGATTGTGTTTCTGAAGGCTGTGTCACTCAGCACCATTAGCACCTACAGCAACCACAGCCACTAATACTAGCTGCAACAGATTGTACTGCCTGTTCAGATCCAGGTCATGTACATTTTATTATATCACTAAGAATGACTGTTTACTGCTATAAACAGGCCACATCATCCATACTGGTTTCCCATCATACTCTCATACTTGAATTCTATGTGGTATTAAAAAGGTCTTGAAAAGTCTCACATTTAACTGAACGCTGCAGAGATCCTGTGAAGGAATCAGGTTTTGGTTTGACATGTACAAACATTATAGTTGCAGTTAGACATTCCAGGGAAGCTTGTAATTGACTCTTGGGAAGATGCCAGGCGCACTGCGCTGCGTACATGGCCTTTTACTCGCACTTGTGTGTTAACAGAAATATTCTGTTGATTGGATAATGATTGGAAACAGGAAGACTAGATTGCCGGTTGTCAAAAGTTAATATAAACGCCCTCAGTGAGCTTTGAGAATTACCTCAAGTAGTGTAACATGTATTGTTATTGGACTTTAAACAATAATTTTACATTTATTACTATTGTCGACTTTATCAATAAAATTTTAATTTATTTTGTAGGTTGGTGTATATTTCTATGACAACGGGCATGGTGTGTTGGAAGACAATGACATCTACAATCACATGTACTCTGGTGTACAAATAAGGTAACAACTGCCCCTTTCCATCACTGTATCCACTGAACATGCGGTACATGAGACTCTACGCAAAAGCTTTAACACATTATGTTTTTTCTGTTGTTTTTTTTCCACTCTGTGAATGATTCAAATAACCTTTGTTGAATCTTGACAGGACGGGGAGCAACCCAAAGATCAGGCGCAACAAGATATGGGGAGGCCAAAATGGAGGAATTTTAGTCTACAACTCAGGTCTGTGTATTAATTCAATTTGTGTCTCATATGTGGTGCCTGTGCACTTCCGTTACCTAATCCTGCTGTGTAATGTAACAGGTCTGGGCTTCATCGAGGACAATGAGATCTTTGACAATGCCATGGCCGGGGTGTGGATCAAGACGGACAGCAACCCCACACTGAGAAGAAATAAGATTCACGATGGCAGAGATGGAGGCATCTGCATTTTCAATGGAGGCAGAGGTACAGTAGAGTCTGTTAATGTCTTCAACAAGGCAAACAGCCTGGAAATTCAGAGAGCATCACATAGCTTCAGAATTTTTCCTCCTGTTGGGTCAATATGTGTTTGAAACCTGATGGTAGATCAACATACTGTTTAACTTTAGCGCTTAGATTGATACTAGAATTATGGCATCTTTTT
>NW_019445272.1:0-1951 GCF_002814215.2 Seriola lalandi dorsalis
GTTATTCCATCATAAAGTGGTTCTCAACTAGTGGGTGGTCCCAAAATGGACCATCAAATCATATTGTGACAAATTCCCCATATTGTAACATAATGCCTTGTGGAAATGTTAATGGTAAACTAAACCAAAATCTGCTGTTACATAATATTTAATACTTCTAACATCTATTTAAGACTTGTAAATCAGCCAATGGAATGAACATGAGTAAACATTCAAAACCACCCCTTCACAAAAATCTGTACTGTATTGAATTTGAAAGTCTTCTGGTTTGTACGACCTAAAATCTCAAGATGCCAAATATGGTTTAATGAGCACACTACATCACATATGGCAGACAAAATGTACAATTATGAAAATATTTTTTATTGTAAACAGCCTTTATATCTTTGCAGTTGGTGCGAGGCAAACCTTTGCCTTGGCAGTGTTGTGTGAGAATAACTAACAGGACGGGCGTCTGCTGAGGACAGGTGTGTGTTGTTTGTATTGTTAAAAGCAGACAGAAACTGGAGGCATGTCTTCAGGAATGGCCTTAGACGATGTTGTCAAAAGTGAAGATAGCTGCTGCAGTGAGAGGCCCCCAGCTGAATCATTTATTCAACACCTTTCATGAACTCCAGAAACTCTGTCAGAGAGAACACACAAAGTCACACAAAGTTAAGCAATAATGTGTAGTGAAGATATATGACATATGACTATATAGGTATTGGAAAGGTGGCCATAGTTCACTTAAAACTATTTCTAAACTCAAGTCCCTGTATTTGGAGGAACCCAGACCTACACACAGTTGAAGGTGGCTTTCTTTCATCCATATGGTTAGAGAGATAGGCCAAGATCCTTGCCATGAGACAATGGGGTCAGCTGGCAGGAACAACAGATATAATTGGCTCTGCAAAGCAGTAATATGAGAAGCCGTGCAAGCAGATAATTGGACCCAAGGAGGTAGTGTATATTGCACAGAGGAGGTGCCCCAGTACCGATCCTTGGGTCACCCCTGTGGGAAGGGGATTGAATAAGAACATTTGTCCTTTCCATGACATAATGAAGGAGTGCCCAGTGAGATGGGATTCAAACCAATAAAGCACTTTGCCTGATACACTCCTGTCAAAGAGTAAAGACAGCAGGATGCAGCGGTTCACTGTATCAAAGGCTGTTGGGAGGTCCAGCAAGATAAGAGCCGAAGACTGACCTGCAACTCTAGCTGCCCTTAGGGCTTCTGTCACAGACAAGAGGGCAGGTGAATTGCATGATATACAGTCTTTTAACTTGTTGATGTGGTATATTTAAGTGAACTGTATGTAGCTTTGGATATACAGTGGCAAGAAAAAGTAAGTGAACCTTTTGGAATAACCTCCATTTACTTATAAATTTATCCTAAAATCTAATCAGATCTTCATCTAAGTTACAATAATGAACAAATACAATCTATTTTAACTAATAACACACAAATCATTGTATTGTTCTTGTCCATATGGAAAACATCACTCAAACATTCCCAGTGTAACTTGAAATGGTCTATGAATCCATTGACTTGACATGAACAGAAGCTAACTGGAGTCAGGAGTTATCAGACCTGGACTCCAGTCAGTGATTGGAGGTGTGGGTTAGAGAGACTTTGACTTATAAAAAAAAACTCATGTGAACCAGGCCTCGCAACAAACGTCTCATAGACTGTGGATGAAGAAGAGTTGATGAGCATGAAGCTGAAAAGGTCACAGAGTCATCTCAAAGAGTTTATATCTTCATCAGTCCACAGTTACACCAACTGTACAACTGTTTGGTTGGTCTCTGTTGTCTACTGTTGTGTTACTAATGTGCTGGCCAACGTACCATCATAATCAATTTTGCCATCGTTGTTTTTGTCTCCATCCTTCATCAGCTCCTCAATGTCGTCTTCCGTGATTGCCTCTCCAGTGGACTCCAGCATGGCCTTCAGCTCTTCTAAGTCTATGTA
>NW_019445273.1:0-2000 GCF_002814215.2 Seriola lalandi dorsalis
GAGATAATGATGATATCGGATATGTTTGTCCACCAGAAAGCACCGAGCAGAGTTGTCTTTCAAATGTACAGTTCCCCCTTAATACATATTGTAAAAAATTAAGGAATACTTCAGGAAACAAATAAAGATTTTGAATAATAAAGACAGCCTCAAAAATCCAGGATAGGTAAATCTTCATACTTCATAATCCTTCAGATGGAAAGATCATCTTATATAATAAGCTACCTAACATTAGATAAAGTAGTTAAAATTAGCGCCATTGTAGTTACAAAATTAAAGTTAAAAGTCTGCGTTCGCCTTAATTGACTCAGTAATAACGATCCAGTTGGAGTCACGGTTAACATGTGGTTGAAGGTTAGAGGTCCTTCAGGCAGTGTGGTCATGTGAAGTGGGAGTCAGCTGGTCAGTGTTTTCCCTCCATTAAAGATTTAATCCGTTCTGTGGTTGGCTTATTGGCCTTCTTTTCCTCCTTTCCCACCATCAGTCTGGTTGATGATGTTCATCACCAGTGGACAGCCGATCCAGCACCAGTTCAAAATCAGATTGGTGGCTGGGTAATAACCTAACACTCTGATCTTCACATCCCACTTTATTGTGTAGCAATCAAATACTGTCTTTACAACGTATTTCCAAGGTTTTCTTTCCTTCGCCTTCTCACCTCCTCGTTCTGCTTTATTTACGTAGAAGTGAATCACTGAAGGTCAAACATTTCTCCTGTCAGGGAATATATTTCCTTATCTTGTTGCTTGAGTCATCATGCATCAGCTTCGTTTAAATATTGGTTTTTATTTTTAACTTCTGAAGGCAGCCTTCGCAGGTTTTCACTGTTGCTCTTCTGTTTCTTCCAACTTTTCCTAATTCTTGGAGTTGAGATGCATATTTTGCTGTGAAGTATAATCTCTGCAGCTCTTGCTGACAGTATCTCTTTAGCCCTGTCTTCAGTTTGTTGTTGTTTAACCTCTTTAAATTCAGATCCTCTCTAAAGCCAGATCCTCAGTTTTGTGGCTGTGACTTGTGTCGACTCCAGCTCCCAATATGAACTGAAGTTTGAGTTGAAAGGCTAATCTGTTGGTAGCATCACATCAAAACGCTGAATAGTATATCATCGGACAGACTTTTCACTTCGGCTCCGCTCTGAAACTCCTCCGTGTTGTCATAGTGACTCAAAGTGAAGACAGAAAGGAAACTGTGTCACTACATTTACATATTTGTATATTATTTTTTATTTAAGTAAAGGATGTAAACACTTCTTCTACCGCTGCTAATCACATTTCCAAATGCATTCTTCTGACTTATGCAGTTGCACTGTTTATCACTGCCATGTTTATTAATTTCTTTGAATAACGCAGCATGGTTTCTGTATAGATATCATCAGAATATAATGATATTGTAATGAGTTTGAGGCTTCACTGCACTTGAAGTATGCTGCTGTTTTTTAACCAGGCTGCAACCACAGAGAAGAGAGAAGCCTCTGATGTTTCCGCCAACAACGACACATTAAGAGTTTGGATTTTTAGTTTTCCCCAATTGTTGCACCTCGTTTTTTGAGTTGAACAAAAGCATGTTCACTGTGTCAGGCTGTCACCAAGTGAAAATGAAGAACAAATAAACCGAATAGCATGAATTTGTTTGTTATACCTCTAGGGCTGATGAAATGAGATCAAAAACCTGCAGATGAGGAAGTATTTACTTGAGATTAAGGTTGTGTATGTGTATGTGTATGTGTATGTGTATGTGTGTGTGTGTGTGTGCGTGCACTCAGATAAACAAGTTCAATAAAAAAAAACTGAAAAAAACTGATGTGGAGTCAGAGATTTAAAATGCACCAGCAAATGTTCAAGCTGCAGACATTAATCTGTTATATAACTTTTTTCCCTGTGCATAAATGATAAGCAGTCTCCAATTTAGTCATTGCCCCTTGACAAAAAGCACCACCTGCATATTTATAGAAATTCATTCTATCAGCCGTTCCAATCCACGCTATTGAAAATTACAAAAAA
>NW_019445274.1:0-1854 GCF_002814215.2 Seriola lalandi dorsalis
CACACACACACACACACACACACACACACACACACCCACACCCACACACACACACACACACACAATGAGCAGATATAGTAGTATCAACACTCCATTTATACACGGTATGCTCTTGTTTCACTCCTACATGACTCACATTAAATCTGACATTTACTGTGATGATGTAAGAGATGTAAGAAACAGTCATTAACATTAAATGCCCAGATTTGAGAGAGAAATAAAGAAAACCAGCATTCTTCCCACAACTTCATCATAATCCCATTAATTCTAAAATGAGCACCAATTAGCACCAAGAAAATGTAAGGGAGTAATGGATAGATTTTCTAATTGCAATCTTATGAGCCAAAGGAGCGCAATAAAATAGAATAAACTGCTCAAACTTTTTAATTACAGAAATTAAAGCACTTTCCAACAGCCAATTAAAGGAGAGAGTTATTTACTGAGCATTTTTCCTTATTATTTTAACATAGTCCAGCAGGGTACGGACATTTTATAAGGTCATAGCGGTCCACTGGATCACACCCAATGTGAGTTTTCTCTCAAAGTTTAGGAGAATGAAACAAAACTGTGCCTTTGTTTGACATTATTTAATTGTGTTTACCACTGTCTAACATACTGGCATTATCCTGTTATTTCTTATCAAACTTGCACAGATAAGTAGAACATAAAACTGTAGGATGGCAAAATGTATAAAACACAACAAACAACAAAATCCTTGAATCCTTGTTCATTTACTGGTGCCGTTTCGCACTGTTAAACATCAGCAAATAGACATGGACATTAGGATATTATTAGTTGAATCTCAGAGTTATTGTTGAACTTCTCTCTTGAGATTCATGAAAATAAAACTACAAGATGCAGTTTTGAGACATAGATTTTTTTCTAATTAAAAATAATACTTTTTTCTACAGCCAGGTCATCACTCTATTACTCTCTCATAATATCGGCCTTCAAGTTAAATGTAACTGTCCTACTTTTCTCTGGCAGCCTTAATAACCACCACACTTAGCTGGAATTATGGAGATTCATCTGACAAACACTGACCTACTGTGGGACGACTCAAGTAAACATTTGCTCTTGCTCACCTGGCCTGCTGTACTCTGCACTCTCCTTGTGGACCATCTCCTTGACTCTGCCTCCAAACAACATTCGTGAAGGGTCATGGTCAAAGGCCTGGAGCGTCTCGCTGGAGCTGTAGGATTTCTGAGTGGGTACGCGACAGGCTCCCTCCTCCCGGTCAGCCGAGGAGGCGGTGTAACGGCGCTCTCGATCCTTGTCTCTCTCGCAGTCCCTCTCTCTGTCTCTCTGGCTCTTTGACAGCGAGCAGAAAGGCCGCTGCTCCCTCACCCGTTCCATGCTGCCTGCATGCTGGGTATCCAACTCCCTCCCCTTCACCACCGACGCTCTCCCAAGATACTCGGCACTGGATTATTTCTCTCTTTTCTCCCCCTCCTCTTCCTTCTCTGGTTGTGATTCTCGTCCTGTACCGATTTCCCCTCAAACTCCCCTCCCCACTTCTCAACCTTTGTCGGTCACTTCTTCAGTCCATTCAGTCCTCCACCCACTCTACCTGTAGAAAGAGAGAAGAGGAAAGGAAGCAAGGAGCTCAGATAACACTAATCCATCTGCTTCATCTTCAAAAGCACACACTTATCCCCTTCTCACTGCCCCACCCCCACTGCTACCTCCCCATCCCTGGAACCTCACCCGTGAACTCTTGCCATACATGACTTCCCCTCTTAAAAAGAAGAAATACTTTTTTTTTTATTCCGCCTGTTTTAGCCTTTAAAATTCAAGTTCATCTGGAGTGTGCCGATTTTAAAAGTTGTCTTCACACACACACACACACACACA
>NW_019445275.1:0-2553 GCF_002814215.2 Seriola lalandi dorsalis
ACACATTATGTGGCCATTGATTTCAACCCGTCCACATGCTGATTTAAATCTTCACCAGTTCTCTTCTTATTGATCTTTTTAGCCTTTCTCCCGCTCTCCTTGTTCAGTGAAGGGGTTCGAGTTCACAATAAAGACAGCAAGAAACAGAAGTCAAAGGAGAGATTAAGGTGTGAAATGAATAGTTTAAATTAAACTCCTTTGGTATCACCTTTGACCACAACCAATGAAATCTATTTGAAGCACATTTCTTTCTCAAATCTTTTTGTGATGATCTATTAACCCCGACAGAGATATCTGCCTTCTCGCTTGCCCCTCTTTCACAGGAAAGTTCAAGTAGAGACTTGGCAGGAGGAGAAACCCTGGAGCTTGTAGGAATGCATTTTATCTTGTCCACGGACACTTAAACAGGGGAGCTGAGAGACGTTTAAGAAATAAACACAGCTGAAAATCACTCACTTCTTTCCTTTCTTTCAGATTTGTAAGCATGACGACAGTCGCTACTTTCTGCTCCCATATCATCCTCCAGAAATCCGCTACAGTGTCTTCTTTGGGCCCTGAGAGACAAAAATATTAAGATTTAATGATTATTTAAATATGAAATTAAAAATAAAGGCATGAACTTATGCCTCATTTCATTTCCTACCTTGTGCTGCTATGAATTTGTTTTTTTCCGTGTAACCCTGTAAGAAAAAGACCAAGAATATGAATATAAATCTAAAGCTTCAGACAGCTACTGTTGGACCTTGAGTTTGTTGTGTTAACTGCTGTTTCCAAGATCAAAAATTGATTTGGAAACTTAACTTTAAATCCTAAAAGGATGAGAGGTCCTTAAACTGCTTAGAAAAATGGCATTTGAACATCTGTAATTCCACAATAACTAGGCAAACTTCATTCAAATAAAAGTTTCAGCTACTGCGGTGGATTCATGAAACAGAGGAGCAGGATTTTCCTAAGAAACAATCGCAATTTTGCTACAGTCAGTGTTGCCGATTCAAACCGACCATTGTTCAAGTAATGGTCATGGGATTGATTTAAAAAGACGTAAAGACTCAACACTCACATCAATGTAAGAGGCATTCACATAGTCTGAACAGGGATTTCCATCCAGCTGAGTCAACACCACTCTGGAGTGATCATCTGTTGAAGTTGGAAGGTTTAGAGAGTTACAGTGGAAAAATAATCCACAGGTCTGCCACTACTACATGATTTAACACTGATATTGAGCAGGTAAACTACGGAGCATTAAAGGAATATTTTCACATTCTGGGGTAAAATGCTTATTTGCTCTCTTGCTGGGAGTTAGGTTGGTAAATAGATGACACTCAATCTATTATCAGCACTTCTCAATCCCTTTGAAACGGCAAACTCTCATTTTTACACTTGGGTATTTGTGAAGATAAAACAATTAAGGTAAAGTTGTGTTAATTAAAGAGCTTTAGAGACACTGATGAGTGAATCTTGTCACCTTTTGGATAGAGCCAGTCTAGCTGTTTCCAGGCTTTATATTTATGTGATTTTAATGTAACTCTTGGCAAGACTGCAAATAAGCATAAGTCCCAAAAGGTGATCTATTCCTTTACAGATTACATAAGCATAGAATAGGTCAAAAAATGTTCACAATGAATTAATTATGAGACAGAAATATAAGAACGGCAACTGGAGGAGGAAACTGAGTGATGGTGTTTCATCGTGACACAGGGAAACCAATCAAACACATATGCCATATCTGAACTAAAAAAAACAAACAAAAAAAAAACACTCATTAAGACACAAAGGCACGTGCACACACATACAGGAAACTGAGATGTGGGTGTGAGTCGAACTAAATCCTACTTTCTGCAGAACAGAAAGTACACTCACAGGGAAGGATGTTGGGGTATCGGTTCTTCTCCTTGTTGTCGTCCTTGTTGGCCTCCTCGTACGTCCCCTGGGCATTACCCCCTGGCAAGGACTGCAAAGCGAATCGACGATTAGTTTTTACATAACCTCACACGCAGCTCATTACCAGTGCATTGTTTTTCTGCTCCATGTAGGGCTTTGTTCAGCCTTGATGTAGGCACTTCCTCTGCTACTTACAGTAAACAGTCCTCCATTAACAGCTGAGAACTTCAACTTCCTCTGTCTGTGCTGACATTGAATAAAATCATAGTTTTATGTGTTTCATGAAGAGTGAGTCACATACTTTATGTTGACCCAGATTCTTAATCATGGTCACAAATAGGCACAAGGGTATTTTTCCTGGGTGTGGGTGTGTATGTGTACAGTATGTGTCATTGCCAACGTGACACATAGCTATAAGTAGTTTTATTATTCCAAATAAATGCAGTCCTAAACTGCACTTCATAAAAATAAATTGCTAAACAGAACTCACTCAACACATTTGAGCAAATCCTATAAACTGTTGAGTTTGAATGCACCACAGTGACACGGTACTTTAACAGCAGTTGCCTGGTGTAAAGAGTACTTTCAGCACTTGCACAGAATACAGAGGACGCTGCCTTTTGGCCATCCGTTACTCTAAAAGAGGTGTGTGTGTGTGTGTGTGTGTGTGTG
>NW_019445276.1:0-1878 GCF_002814215.2 Seriola lalandi dorsalis
TTTTACAGTGCATTTTTCAAATTTCTGTAAGTGTTGTGTCACTTTTTCTTCCTCTCATTGGTCTAAATGTAAGTGACCACCTTGAACTGGGTTCACTGGCCATTAATATTTCAATAAGCTTACAGGAATGTGCATGGCTTCATTTTACTCATGAGTTCAGTGTGATCTAAACAAAGCTCATAAACTTCATCATAACCTGGCAAATATATGGCTGCAGTGGTGGGCTGTAAGGCTCATAAAGTCCAGCAGATAAAATGAGAGTGTGTGTGTGAGTGTGTGTGTGTAGAGATGATTGGGTTGAGGGGGTGGGGGAGCTGCATGTGTTATATGCCATATAACATACAAAATGTGCCCAACTAGATCATATGCAGATAAATACTGCCATAACAGTATAGGCCTATTATGTATTTCCACTGACTCTTATAAACATAAAGCAGGGGAGGCTAAGGTCACTTGTAACATTGTTTATATCATTGCAAATGTTGGCAAGCCAAAAGTCAGTCCAGCTCATATCTGAAAATGTACAGTCCATCTTCACACATGCATTATGGAATATTTGCCAGAATCCATACTGACTTGAACAACCTTGACCTCACGTTAATGGGCAGTTGTAATACGGTGTTGTAACACTGCAAATATTTAGTCTTCCTTGACACCAACATTTTTCTCAGTAACACTATAATTGTATTAGTATGCTATTAGAGTAGGTCACATTTGGTTGTGAAATGGTGCTCGTATAGTAAAAACAGACTTTCCCCACTGACCACTACGTAACTTCATGCACTTTGTTTTTTCACTAAAACTTCCTCTGACACTCCCTTGGTGGAGCTTTTCTGCATTATTCTCAGCATGATTAAAGTACACAGACCCCTAACTCCGGCCCATTCTTCGCCATCAATTGGAAACCGTCATTACTATGGTTTCCAAGTTTACATCGCTGTCAAAAAATTTCAGGAAAAAAACCCATCAGTAAGGATCAAGTGTTGCCAACAACAAAATTCATAACTCCATAAAGTCAGCCATGATGTTATAATCTATATTACAAGCTGTGTAGTATAAGATAACTACACTTATCATCAAAAACTCTAGCATCTCCAAAATACATGGGCAATGAAGGTATTAAAAAAGACAGACATGTGAGTCCACAAAAATATGAATGTGTCTTTTTCCTGGATTGCAAACAGGACATGCAGAACAGGGTTTACTGACATCACTGAGTTTCTGAATGGGAGAAACTGAGTGGTACAACTGATCTGTGTTACAACTGAACTCCTTCTCCCCTATTCCAATACATTTAACTGTATCATTACCAAGACAGACTGAAGAAAACAACTTAACTGTATAGGCCACAAAATGTACCAGCCTGTAATTCACCTGAAATTAGGTGGTTTTAGAAGAATTTTATGATCTTGTGCATTTCTTCAGTATATAAACTTGGGTCTGGCCACATGCTGACACATAAATTTCACCCTACTGTTTATAAAGCGCCTAGCTGACAGTGCAGACGGTGCTGCTGGTGGTGCACAGTCAGACCACCCCGGCGCATAACATGCTGGTCTATTTAATTTGGCTCTTCAATTATAAGCCCCTGGCGGACTGTAGGAGCTCTGGCTCCTGGCAGGAGCTGCAGCTTCATGTCTTCCCAGTGAAAGCTCCGTCAAAAGCCTCCTCACGTGGCTTCCCTTGCAGAGCCGCGTGCGACGCGTGAGATACCCGGGCCCGCCTCCCGCCGCTTCCCCGCTCTCACGGACGCCTCTGTGTTGATGCCGCCTGCGGTGATGGTGAGGGAGAGCTTGGTCAGTGGGTCAGCGATTCCAAGCATTAACTTTTTTCTCTCTCTCTCTCGTCACGTTTGCCCGCCTCATGCGCCGTTTGCTT
>NW_019445277.1:0-9986 GCF_002814215.2 Seriola lalandi dorsalis
ATTAATCGATTAGTTGATTGACAGAATATTAATTAGCATCAATGTTGATAACAGTAATAATTTAAATAATATTTTATTAAAAATGCCCAAAATTCTCTGGTACAAGATATCAGATTTTAATGATGTTAAAGTTGACATGATGGTGTTTTGAACATGTTCACTTGCGCTTCAGGCAATATTATTTTATTCACTGAATAATTTAACAATTGTCAGGCTTAATGATAAATAAAGTAATAATTGATTGCAGCCTTACACAATGGAATAATCCTATCTTGGCTAGGGTTTTCTGTGTGTCTAATGTCTTGACAGAAAAAACTAAACAATTTCATAAAACACAACTTTACATCAAATGAGCAAAAAAATCTAAACTAAATCAATTCAGGTCTTGACACTGGATTTTGGCTTTGGAGGATGGAGAACCCATTAGAGCTTACATTGTTACTGATTAAATATAGAAATAAATTGGAGCAAACCTGAACGTGGTGCGGTTTTTACTATGATTTTGATGTGGTGGTTGGGCATTTTAACCACTGTAGACCGTTTTTTATTACTAGAAGACATGGTTAGTTGTAATTTGTCTTGTGTAAACTGAGCGGAATGAGGTTCCACTCTGGTTTTGACTTTCATCTTTTTATCTATCGTTGCTGCTTTGATCGTACCGTCTCAATAATAGACGCATTGTCTGAAAGGTAATTGTGTGACTCCAGTGTTCGCGCCAGATTGTTGCTGTGCCACCGATGACGTAACGCCTCCTGAAGGCTCCCTGGAACGCCCATCTTTCAAAATTTCGAAACGGATTCTGATTGGCCGCCCCAAGCCATGTGACCAACGGTCGCGGGAAGTCCTTTGCCACGCGCGTGATAGGAAGAGGCTAGTTCTTGACTCATTCAAACTCTTTTGTAAACATTGGTTTGGTTTTATTGTGGAAAGACGCATTTCTGTCTCGGCAAGCAATCGGGAAGATAGTGACGGATACCGATACTCGAGTGGACCGGGTAGTTGTGGTGTTTGTTTTTAGTTTAACGCCGACTTCGGACGTTACTATTACGTTGAATACAAGGTAACTCCGGGGCCATTTCTCTGCGCTGGATGGGCGTGAAGGAGTTAGCAAACACGTTAACTTTTTCTTGGATGGTAACGGAAAATTAAGCATTTCTCAATCGTTTTTGGACACTTTTTGAACCCGTACCTTTCTTTTAAGGTAGTTAAAGGTTTTTTTGTTTTTTTTATTACGAGAAACGCCACTGCAACAGTAGCGGAGGTCCAACCGCGTGATTTTCCCGTCGACGAAGCCGGGGTTTAAATCCTGAAAATGTCGAGCTACAGTCGCCATCGGCACGGTTCCCCGTCCCCGAAAACTCGGCCGATTCGTCAAAAATTACAGTTCACGTGCAGCGACGGGGAGGATGACCCCATCGAGGACGTTAATAATAGCACCGGGGGAGAGTCTGGATTCACGGAGATGGATTCCCCGATGCCAATGCGAAGGGACACAACCGACAAACGGCTGGATGGGAGCAGCAGCCCCCTGAACCAGTCCGGCGGGGACGACGACGTTGAGCTGTGGGACGAGGAGAGCTTCGGTTCACCGTCTCACCTGCGGTCCCCGAGCAGTGTTATCTTTGCCAACTGTTCACCGTCACCGAGGAAAAGTTCTCGGCTGTACGGAGGGTCGCCGGAGCGGTCCTATGTCCAGGAAGACGGGGAAGGATCCAGCTCCCCGATCCCAGACTGCCCCGACACACCTCCGCATAAAACCTTCAGAAAACTCCGGCTTTTTGACACACCGCACACACCAAAGGTTAGCACTCGTCTATGGATAACTTAAATAAATGTTAGATATTTCTGAAAAAGCACCTTCTTCGAGATTAGTGGCTGAATTTACACATTTTTTGCAAGGGCCTCAGATTAAGCAGACTTTGGATCTGCTCATGCGATCTTGAAGAAAAACACACTTCACAGAATATCTTTTGTTCTGTTTCTTCTCCATGTCTCAAATTTTAACTTTATAAGTTTGCTCCATTGAAACATTGAGCTGGCTGCTCTATGGATCTTGTCAGACGTTAGTTTAGAAAGAAAATCAGCGAAAATAAGCAACACCAGGCTTAAACAAACAAATCAGTTCAATTTTTTGAATTCCAGAGGATACTTTTGCTGTGTCAGTTAACGACCCAGTGACCCACTTAATGTACAACTGTACTTATTGCATAATGCTTTCACTGTAGTCAGCCAGCCAGATGATTTGGGAACCTGGAATTTTATGTCTGGGCATGTCTAACAGTGATTACTGTATTACACAACACTGCCTTTTAAACGCCTAATTTTAAACCCAGATATCCACAATACTTTTTTTCAGAACCAGCAGCCATATAGTGTTTGTCAACCCAGCTTATTTCACACACTTAATCGAGTAGTCTCCTTTTTAAATGTTAAGTTTGTGTTTTTCCCCGCAGCTGTTCTCAAATTAACAAGGCTCTAAATCTGTCTTTTTCAGAGTTTGTTGTCCAGAGCAAGGGGCTCCGGCCCGGGATCCTCCAGCAGGAGAGTTGCCCTGTTCAAGAATGTGGAGCCTTCAGGAAAGTCAATCACAGACAGCAGCAGGAGACAGCAGACACCTCTGGTCAACTTTAACCCCTTCACCCCCGACTCCCTCCTCATCCAGTCTGCCACGCAGCAGAGAAACAACAGGAAGCGGGCACACTGGAATGAGTATGTTGCTCAGATGTTTTCTAAGACTGAAACTGTTTTGCTAGAAATAACTTTGTCCTTATACCTGTGTTGCACCTGAAAAGACCTGCATACTGTAGTGCTTTACCAAATTTGCTGCTGGAGTAGACAAACTGCAGTCAATATTTTGGTTACATATTTCCCACCCTGATCAGTTGGTTTATGATAACATTAAATCTTTGTTATTGCAGTAATGAAGAAGCGGTTAATCACTTGTGTGAAGAGCAGTGTTGAACACCTGTAGCTGCTGGCTTGTACACAGATCAAACCCATTGTTATATTAACCAGATACGTTAAAGCCGTTGACTAAGGCCAGGGGTTTTGGCTGGGAACCAAGACCTCATGGTTATAGGTGAACTCTGCCATGTGCTTGTGAAGCCCCCAGTGCTGCCCCCTGCTGTACAGAATGCTAAGCACTGTCCACTATTGTGTTTGATCTTTCAGCTCTTGTGGAGAAGACATGGAGGCAAGTGACGGTGAAGGAGAAGAGGAAGTCCTCCCACCATCCAAGGTAATAAATGTTTATATGATTAGCATTAGTTACATAAAATGATACACTTACACAGTCAAATAGTTGGTTTATTTCTTTTCATTAGAAATTTCATCTCAAACTTGGTTTTAGAGTTTCAACTTTTTTTTTTTTCTTTCTTTTTTTTATTATTTGTGTAATCAAATAGCTGAGAAATAACAGAAAACAGTGAAAAATACTTCTAAAGCTCAAGGGGATTTCTTAAAATTACTATTTTTGGTCGACCAGCTGTCTAAAACACAAAGCTGTTCAAGTTAAAACAATTTAAAACCAATTAAAGCAGGAAAATATTATGTACTTTTGATCATTATCAAAATAGTTTTTTTTATTTCAGAAGACTAAACTATACTATTAGTTTCAGCTTTACTTTGTTTTGTATTCTTGTAAAAAGCTATTAATGTAAATATACCACAAAAGCACAAGTGAATGCACTGAGTACACACATATTGAATAAACATCACAACAAATTAGTTTAAACCAAATGCAAGAATTTTAAAAAATACCACACAGTCAGTGGAAACATTTGGCAATAGTTGGTGTAGCTGTAAGGACAACATGTAGAAACAAAGTCACTTCTCTAAATCATTTCATGTGTAAATTGACAAAACCAGTTCACTAAGGAAATGTGTTGCTTTCAATGGTTATGCTAATTGTCCCTTGGAAAGCAACTGGAATGTGCTTCATTATGTGACTGGAGCTTGTTGGAAAAATTAGATTTACAAAAACATTTGAATGTTAATAAATATGTTATGTTAATATGCTTCTTCTGCCTGCAGAGAATCACCATGATGGAAAGCAACATGATGTCCCGGTACGCCTCAGAGTTCCTCGAGCTGGAGAAGATTGGCTGTGGGGAGTTTGGTGCTGTGTTCAAGTGTGTGAAGAGACTAGATGGCTGCATCTATGCCATCAAGAGGTCAAAGAAACCTTTGGCAGGATCAGTAGATGAGTAAGTTGGATTCATTACAAGCTGAAAACCTTTTACAATGATTGTGCCTTGATTGTCCAAAGTGACAAAATTTTACAAGGAAGATGCTCTAAAGGTAAAATAATTGTGTCATAAACTTTAATGACATGTAATCCTTTAAACTACCAGCATTTCGACTGTATGTTACAAGTCATTTTGTGGACATGCAGATTTTAACAAGAATTTCCCTCTCTGCCCCTGTCCTGTACATAATGCACCAAGTCATTCACAAATTCCTTTGTATAAGCCGTTCACCATAAACACTGGAGGCAATTTTTTTTCCCCTTCAGTTTAACTATAAAACTTGCCTCAGACATGCCTTAATTAAAACAATCTGTTCCCCTCCTCCACAGGCAGAATGCATTACGGGAGGTGTATGCCCACGCCGTGCTGGGCCAGCATCCCCATGTGGTGCGTTACTACTCAGCCTGGGCTGAAGACGACCACATGCTCATCCAGAACGAGTACTGCAACGGTGGCACGCTGTCAGATGTCATCGCCGAGAACTACAGACGGCTCAGCTACCTGTCGGAGCTGGAGCTGAAAGACCTGCTACTACAAGTCACACGAGGACTCAAATATATCCACTCTACATCTTTGGTACACATGGACATCAAGCCCAGTGAGTACATCACAATGTAATATTAGGCTTACTGTAGTAGTCATAAATGTGGGTAGATTGGTACAGGAGTTAGCAGGATATTTGCCAGCCTTGATTTTAGACTTTAAATAAAAGGCATTTAAAGGGATTTAAGTCTTAAAATTAATTTCAAAGGTCTTAAAAATGTTTTCCAACCTAATGCAGCCAGTAAAGTTACTTATATAAATGTTTTTGTATGTGAATTTATCTAAAACTGGGAGGAAAATCTCCAGCACTGTTGTTCAAAATTGATAAGGAACCATAAACAAATATTTTTCATGAATTGGTTAAACTTTCCATCTATTTTCTGCTGCATGTCCAGATCGAGGTTGTGTTTAATGTTATTATTGGGAATTACTTTTATATACTGCTGAGAAGTAATAACAAAAATGTGACAAATGTCAATCAATTAATGGATTTGATAGATGATTCTAGGTCATCCCCACTAGTTTTTGATATCTTGGGTGGTGTGACCATTAAATGATTATTAAATCAAATTCTTGTTAATTAAGTTTAATTTTGTGAAGAAACAGAGTCATAGTCTTAACATCAATGTTTTCTGGTCAGAAACTAATGGAGGGGTTAATATCTTTTTCTTAGGCAACATCTTCATTTCGCGGAAATCTGTAGCGAGCTGTGATGAATGTGATGAGGACGACGGTCTGACCACCAGTGTTGTCTACAAAATTGGTAAGATGCTTCCACAGTTAATGTATGATGACCTCCTGCATTTGAAAGTTATATCTTTATATTATTTATTATTATATATATATTATTTTTATTATACTGATATTTTATATTTGTACTAAGCGTAGGTGCTCGTCTTCACATCTAAAATCTTCTCTGTATGTGTTCCTTCTTCAGGTGACCTTGGACATGTGACAAGAGTTAACAATCCACAGGTGGAGGAGGGTGACAGCAGGTACCTGGCTAATGAAGTTTTACAAGAGGTTTGTAATCCAACTCTAAAACCACTTATAATTTTGAACCACTACAGCTTCAAACAAGGTCCCTAACTTCTTGTTTTTATTTTCTCTCCAGGACTACAGTAACTTGACGAAGGCAGACATCTTTGCTCTGGCTCTGACTGTTGTTAACGCCTCGGGAGCCGAGCCTCTTCCAACAAATGGAGACAAGTGGCATGAGATCCGACAGGGAAAACTGCCCGCCATCCCTCAAGTGCTTTCTCCAGAGTTTCTCAATCTCCTCAAGGTAACGGTCAACACTGTGTTTGTCTTTGTTTTGAATAAGTGAAGGTTTGTGAGACCCGGAGACACTGTTACAGCCTTTTATAGACTGTTTTCAGAAAAAATTGGTTATTTGAATAAATCAACTTGGGCTTTTGGTTATTTACCAACCAATTAATTTAGAAAATAATCTACAAATTATTCGAGCCAAATTCATTTCAGCCCTAAACAGAATTTCTTACTGATAATTTGCACTCAAATGCACCCTGCCTCGATTTCTGTTGGTCTTTGTGCTTTTCTTGTGCTTTTCTTTTTGTGACCAAATCTTATATTTTCCTTGTATTTCAGCTGATGATCCACCCTGACCCAACCAGACGACCATCAACTTCTGATCTCATCAAACACCCGGTGCTCCTCACTGCTGCCCGAATGAGTGCTGATCAGCTACGAGTTGAACTTAACGCTGAGAAGTTCAAAAACGCCCTGCTACAAAAGTAAGTACACAGCAGCAGGAAACTCACTATCTTTGGGTTGTGGACTGTTGGTCAAACAAAGACATTTCAATTCATTATCATGGCTGCAGACCAAACAAGTAATCAGGAAAATAATTGACGGATTAATCTATAGTGAAATTTAATTTAGTTTTAGCTCTACTGAATATAAATTAAAACAATGAAAATATGCGGCCATAATTCTCGCCTCCTGGTCTCATGAAGGCTAAACAGTGTGTCTTTGTTTTCCTCAGGGAGCTGAAGAAGGCCCAGATGGCCAGGGCTGCAGCAGAGGAGAAGGTTTTGTCCACCGACAGGATCCTGACCCGCTCCACAGTCCAGTCCAACCCCAGAACCTCCAGAATCATCGGAAAGAAGATGAATCGGTCGGTCAGCCTCACCATATACTGAGACTTTGCTGCACTGTGACAGGAAGTTAGCTCATGGACCTTTACTCAGACCTGTTCAGTTGACACGGTCTCCCGGTTTTCTTTTGGAGGAGAATCCTGTCAGTCGTGGTCTTGGGCTCTTCAGCCCATTTGAAACTCTAGACTGTTGCCACAACGAACTTGAACTCATCTCGATAGACTCTCATTGCCAACATAGTTCAGCCCTTTCGCTGATGGACTTTACTTTGGGAAAAAAAAGCTCATTCCTCAAAGGTAGTTACTGTACCTTTACACTCTGTCATTCCTTAAGTTTGCATAGACGTCAGGCTCTCTCTCTGTCTCTGTCCTTGCACTTCCCTCGACAAAGCCGAAGCCTGTTGGCAGCAGATCAAAGCTGCAGTGAAGCTCTCTTCAGTGTGAATGTACTTGCCGTCGCCATGTGCACCTTACTGCCTGTCAAACGCCTGATGCTGGGTCTGACGACTGACGATTTCTGTGTTTGTAATGGAGCACTTTGGAGGCAACACGTGGAACTTGCCACAAATTTTTTTTTTTTTTTTTTTTAAAGAAAAAAGATAAAAGCTGCTGCTATTGATGTTTTATATGTATCAGGGTTTGGTCGGTTTCAGGTTGGATCGTTCCAGAGGTCATTGGCTCTTATTTTCAAGTAGCAGAGGAGTCCACCCCCCATTTAATGTGCTTTATTTTTTTTGGATGGAAAACAACTCTTGCCATTTGAGGAAAATCATCCAGCTTGTTTAAAGTCACCAAAGCCAGTGAGCTAACTCATTATGTGTGAGGGTTGAATGGATCCATGGTGATTTCCCTGTTGATTGGTGCTGCCAACCCTGCCTGTAGCATTAGAACAATCATCGTCCTGTTCCTTGGATCCTCATGTGTTCTGTTTTTTTTTTGTTTTTGTTTTTTTTTTTAATTTCTTTCTCCTTTCCGTGAGGCTCGTCTTCTGTTAGAAAAGTATTCATCATCTCTTTGTTCTTGTAACCTCTAACACAAAAACCTTTTCTGTTGTAACGTGTAAATATGTTCTTTTAATAAATTCTCACCTTCTACACTTTGTTTTGTTCAGTGTGATTAGTGTTTTTTGGTGTGGAACGGTCTTCCCTTCACAAATACTGTGAATCTGTCAGATTATAGTATTAATACAGCTGTCGGCACACATCTGATACATCCGTCATTCCGGCTGCATTATTAAAACACTTTAATTGCACTCTCAGAATTGAAATGTTAAGCTGATAATTACTAATATATCAAATATAATTTAAAAAAAGTACCCAAGCAGTTCCTGTTTCTCAAATGTGACTTCTTTGGGTTTTGATGGTCAGACAAAACAAAGACATCACCTTGGCTTTTAGGGAATTACAATGTGGGTGTCTTTTTATTTTACCCAATTCTGTCATTTGACATTGCAAAATTAGGTCATTCATTACAAAAACTGATAGATAAATAAATGGTTTAGGGGGTTTTGTAGAAGCTGAGATGCAACATGTAGATCTGAACTGGAAATAAACACAACTGCAGTTTTATTTAGCTTTGAAAAAGATGTAAATGATTTATTTACAGTGTTTCCACTGGTCCTTGAAGGTTTGTCAATTTGAGAAAAAAATCAAGATCTTTAAAGTTTTTGAAAATAGACGAGTCACTGAAAGTGCTTAAATTCATATGTTCTGTGCAAATGTTCACTTGGACTCGAGGATGAACTGATTAGATTTTGGTGGTCACTGTGACCTCACAAAACACGCTTTTAGACATAACTCTTGAATTCATGTACCAATTGACACAATTTAACACAAATCTTGAATAGGATAAAATTATGAAGTGATTTACACTTTATATTCCAAAGGTCAAAGGTCAACTTCACCGTGACATCATAATGTTCTGCAAAAACATCTGGTCATTATTCAACATTGTAACTCAGGAAGTGGAGATCGTGAGCATATTTCCTGTAACTTGACTGGTTTGATGTGGAGGAAAACGACCACGAGGAGGTAATTCTAGTTTTACTTAATGTAAGTACATAGGCTGCGTGCTGCTGTCTGCGTGTGTGCAGGAGACCACATAGTCTACCATCACTGTAACACAGCACAGCTGAGAAGCCACTCTCTCTTTAATTGTCTATGAGCTTCTGTAAATAAAAATTCTTAGTATTGTATCAGAAATTAACCTTGATCTGTGTCGCCAACTATGCCGTGTTGGGTCCTTGAATTTAAGGGAAATTGGCCTGGAAAGTCATTGTAAAGTGACTGAATTTAATGTTTAAAAAAGTGTGGAGATCCAGAAACATCTGGCTAGGTCCCCTGAGGCCGATTTGTCTCTTCATGTCATGAGATTTACAAAGTTGACCCCATGGAAATGTATCTGGTATAAGGTCAAAATGTATGAGTACACTGGCAGATTATTAGGTACACTTAGCTAAAACTAATGCAGTCTAATCCAACAGCCCTGCTGTAAATCCCCCTTCATGAAGGTTATAATGTGCATTTTGTAATGATGTTGTTTTACTGAGATGCTGATTCAACCTTTTGGTGTTTTTGGAGGATATAGTTTAGTCTAAACTATTAGAAACTCCTCTTAGTGGGGTTCAATAAAAATATATAGCCTATTTCTCGGCTTTTACTTCAGTTTTTTTCTATTTCAAATGTTTTTTCAAATGTGATAAAATATTCTTGACCGAATTAAACCCACAGTTAAAGCTGCTCACACAGTTTAGCACAATGTATACAACACATTAAATGGACACAGTCTGACGCCTCAACATGAACCATGAAGAAACAATACATTATAAAAACATTATACACACAACCTTTGTAATGTGTATCTTCCTCTCGCTGAGCGGTGCTGCAGCTCTTCAATCATCATCACGATGCCGCACACGCAGAGCGCAGTCACGTGACTTTTCCTCATTGTGCGTCCAGCAGAGAGTTCAGACTCTCAGAGGGCGACAGAGGAAGAGTCGGACACAAGACGACACACGACTCGGAGAGAAGACAACACAGAGGACGACAGGACGAGTGTCTCTTCACCACCATGGCCCTGCG
>NW_019445278.1:0-2857 GCF_002814215.2 Seriola lalandi dorsalis
CTTCCAGTGGTCACCCCCTTGTAGGGCAACACTCCTCCCAGCTGCAGAGGGCCATGGGCTACCACCCAGTAAGTCAAAGGTCAGCCTCTTGCCCCACACCGTCCAGTGCTCCTCCACCACGGATGATCCCCTCTCCACACTCTGGGCCTTCCTCCCCTCAGCTCCACTCGCTGCCCTACCAGTCTCCCACCTCCTCCTCCCCTACTTCAGGCGGCAGTCCTCTGGGGCCCCTCCAACAGCAGCCTTCTCCCCAAGCTACAAGTCCAGTCATGGCCAGTCTCTCCCCAGCAGCAGCCGGCCCTCTGGTTCACCCTCTAAGCCCTCAGGGGCCCTTCCCTTTGGACGGGGAGAGGCTGAACATCAAGCAGGAGCCCGAGGACAGAGAGCCCACTTTCCGCTCTATCGGCCTGCAGGACATCACGCTGGATGATGGTAAGACTACTACAGAAATGTCATGCTTTTTTTGTCTGATAAGCAGGAAATCACTGAGAGCCATTGAGGGCAATAGCATCAACCAGTTTTAGAAATACCTCCCTTGTATACTTTTATTGTTCAGTAAGTGAGAACGAAGCGCCAGGATGACAATGAAAATTTTATTTTATTTTAACTTGAATCTCATGGAGGCAGTCACACACAGGCACATAGACAAGGCCAATCTGAAACAGTTAAAAACAATTAAAAGAGAAGCTGGATCTCAGACAAAGATTCTCAGTGGACACCCACTGCCCCCCCATCGACCTTTGTTTCTTTCCCTGTGTACAGTATGTCCGTCTTGCTCTGTGTGTCATTAAATGTCTCTTCGACTCTCATTCTTCAGTTTTCTGTCAATCCAGTCTTACTGCTCTCATTATCACATTTTCCTTCCTGACCCTGTCCTTCTACATGAGATATTTAGAGCGCACCCATCTGTGATCAATCTCATTTACAGTCTAAAACAAGCGACCGCTGAGGGATTAAATTTACCCTACAATATGTGACTCGCAAGATAAATTTGTATCTGATGATGTAAAACAATACAGAGCACCAGTTGTTGTATTTTCAAGAGGCTGAAACCTTGATGCCTGATTAAGGTGATAGTGTTTCATCTGTCATTGCAGCGCACAGTTGTATACACAGGTTCATTACTGGGGGGTCCAGTGACTTAGTATTGGATAACATAGACACAATAGGACTGATAACTATAGTATCATATTAAAGGGCCTAATTGTAAATCGCTAAGCTTTTATATCTCTGGCAGCAGTTTGGAGATTAATTACACTTTGTGTTTTTTGACTTCTTGGAACTGGGGAGAGGGAGAGGATTGCATCATTTTGTGCTACATGCTGAACACGGAGGCTACAGTTGTGTGCTGCTGCAGTAATTACATCCTGTGTGTGTTTGTGTGTATGCGAGTGAGAGTGTACGTGCGTTAACATCTCTAATTAGGATGCTCAGGAGAACTTGTTGACTTAACAATTGACCATGGAGTCAGCACATGCATTTAGCAGCTTTTTTCTCTCATCCATGAACTCTACTTCTTTACTGAAAATATGTTCCTTCAAGCTGTTCTAAATCATCTACCTCCTTATCTGCCATTCAGAGCCTCGTCTGGTGTTTTTTGTTGACCCCAGTGCCATATTCAAATCAGGGTTGTAAAGGTTTAGGGTTAATAAATAGCCCAGTGAAGCTGTGTCAGGTAGGTGTGATAATGTGTGCTAGCAAGGGTCACCCTAATTAACACAGGGCTATTGTCAACAACCACTTCATTCATCAGTGCATAATACTTATGCATACACACACCCTAATACACATTTAAGCATGTTACCTGTGTAAAAAAGCCTGATGACAAAGCTTTTTCGTCAGACTCGTTTTTCACAGCCTCACATGTGAATGCATGTGTGCAAACATTATATCTGTTTACTTTTTCACATAAAACCAGTGAGTCAGATTTAGTCGGTCTCTCCCGCTGTCACACAGGCACAGTCAGACACACAGCCGCTGTGAAAGTAGCTGGCTACGCTCGCACTGAAAAAAGTGTGAGAAAAGTTTGTGAGTGACACGGTTCAACCGGGAATGTAAGCTCCCTTTGAGCCTGTGGCTAAAAATAGCTTTCTGTGCCAGCCCAGCTCTGTAGGCCATATTTTGAAGTAGCAACGTGGAGCTTCACCGAGCTCTGAGTTTTAGGAGGTCGCAGCACACTCTCTTAAGTAGATCACATTCACCCCAGTTTGACAGACAGATAGATGAGGGTAGACAGACATATGCAAATGTACCGCAATTGCACGTAGATTCATATAATATAAAAGAGGTACCTTTATGCTGGCTATCTATAGACTCAAATATCCAGAATGATACCTTAAAGCAGTTATGCATAATGGACATTTTAAGGCAGTGTATATAACCACTAGGTCTGGCTGTGTGATTAATTTTGTTAAAATAAGGGATACCAACCTTCTATCTACAATTACTGTGATTAAAACTGCCATCAGCACGTCACTCTTTTAACATGGACTTTAGACATTTGAGGATGAGGTAGCGTTACCTTTCCTCCCATCAACCCATGAACTTTCACACCAAACCCTTAAGTAAAACATTCAATGTGTTTCGGAACATTTATCTTTAAACAGCTTTCTGGCCTGTATAAAAATGAAGCAGAGGCCGGATCATAATTTTGCACGATATCATATGTTTATCGTACGTGAAATAAACTATCACTGACTTGTGTCAGCGGCACGAGAGGGAATACGATTGTGAATGTGTAGAAAACTGTTCTGGTTAGCAAGCAGATGGCCCTTGTGACGCACACCAGAGCATGCTTGCGATGTGTGTCTTGGTGTGTGTCTTGGTGTGTGTGTGTGTGTGTGTGTGTGTGTGTGTG
>NW_019445279.1:0-2131 GCF_002814215.2 Seriola lalandi dorsalis
TGTGCCAACACACCTCAGAGACCACAGTCTAATGATGCCAAAAGGACAACATCATCTGCAAACACCGATGCCACCATAATGTCACTAAGCTGGACGCTCTCCAGACCTTCTTCACATCATTGTCAGCGTTGATTTTTGCCAAGAATCTGAACCCAGGTCTGACACTGGCTGCAGAGGGACTGAGTGGCTTGCAGAAGCCCCCTCCCCACATGAATACCTCTGGAGAACACTGCAGTTTGGGTGTGCTCCAACTAATGTGTTAAGGACTGTGTTGGGACCACCAATACTGTCAGCTCGCCAAGTGGCAGAGCCCCTAAAGTCCAGCTGGTCTTGAGCAGACATGTCAGATCATTCTTTATCACCTGTTTTTTTTGGATTGAGAAGACCCCCTTAATGTTTTTGTCCATCTTCCAACCCATCTTACCTTTCACCTCATGTCATCTTCACTGTGCACCTCTCTTTTCCCCCTGCGCTTCAACCATCTGTCCATCAGGCCTGCCAGCTGTCATCACCACCTGCCTGGCTCTGGGAACGCGCCGCATGGCCAAGAAGAACGCCATCGTCAGAAGCCTGCCCTCTGTGGAGACCCTGGGCTGCACCTCAGTCATCTGCTCCGACAAGACTGGCACCCTCACCACCAACCAGATGTGTGTAACTAAGGTGGGTTCATGTTCACAGGTGTGAGGTCTCTGAAAAGGAGAGCAGATCTAATACAGAGACTGTGTTTTTCCCCACGTTTTCATGCAGATGTTCATCATCGATAAAGTTGAGGCCGACAATGTTTCCCTCGGCCAGTTCGACATCTCTGGCTCAAAGTACACCCCTGAGGGAGAAGTGTAAGTGTCAAAGAGTAAAGAGTTCATGTTAAAAAGACACACACATAAAACAGTAACCCATTCTTGCAGAACAATATCTTGACTACATATTTTTGTCATTTTCTATTAGTACAAAGAATAACTTGTCTGTGAAGTGCGGACAGTTTGACGGACTGGTGGAGCTGGCTACCATCTGCGCTCTGTGCAATGACTCTTCTCTGGACTACAATGAGGTCTGCAGAGGATATTTTGTATGTTTACATGTAAAAGACAGATGAGGCTAAAATATACTCACTTTCTTTCTCTCTCTCTCGGCCCATGGTGCAGTCCAAGGGTATTTATGAGAAAGTGGGTGAGGCCACTGAGACAGCCCTGTGCTGTTTGGTGGAGAAGATGAACGTGTTCAACACTGAAGTGCGTGGTCTGTCCAAGGTGGAGAGGGCAAATACGTGCTGCACTGTAAGTCTGCAAAAGATCCCACAGCATATGCAATGTGTTGTCCTATACAAAGACATCTCACTAACACAGAAAACAGGTTCATGTGTCTCCAAAATAAAAGTTTTTGCTATTCTAAATTCATTTTAGTGGCCACATAGATTCAAGAAAGTGGCTGTTATCAATATTTTATCTGAACAATGGATCAAAAGAGCTGTTGAATGTAAAAAGACGTCACATGTTTCAGCACATTGTTGAGGACATACCAGACTCAACCTTGATTTTTGATCTTTTTCATCCAGTTCACTTCTTTTTCCTTCACTTTCTGGCAGGTGATCAAGCAGCTGATGAAGAAGGAATTCACCCTGGAGTTCTCCAGAGACAGGAAGTCCATGTCAGTTTACTGTTCACCTGCCAAGTCTGCCAAAGGCCCTGTGGGAAACAAGATGTTTGTCAAAGTGAGTGCGTGACACATAAGGGAACTATATAAGAAATATTGTGGCATTATAATAAAAAAGAATCACAAGAAATAGAGCCAAATATCTGTTCAACAAACACACACAAATGGTTGTCATTACTGTGTCATCAGGGTGCTCCAGAGGGTGTCATCGAGCGCTGCGCCTACGTCCGCGTGGGCACCACCCGCGTACCCCTGACTGGCCCGGTCAAAGACAACATCATGTCAGTCATCAAGGAGTGGGGCACAGGGCGCGACACCCTCCGCTGTTTGGCTCTGGCCACCCGTGACACACCTCTGAGGAAGGAGGAGATGAACCTGGAGGACTCAACCAAGTTTGTAGACTATGAGGTGGGTGACGGAGGACAGATAATGAAAATTGTTTTCTTAGCTGTGAGTGTCTCCACAGGACACTAAACTTTTT
>NW_019445280.1:0-1966 GCF_002814215.2 Seriola lalandi dorsalis
GCAAATTAACTTAAAGTAACAAAGAATAAAAATAAAAATACTCATACTGCAGAAAAATGGTTCCTGTAAGTGATGTAGTATGTGATAAGTGATACTGATAATAATAATAGCTAGTAATGATAGCAATGATATTGATGATAATTATAATAACAATGATATAATATAGTATATTATTATTACTATAGTAATAATAGTAAAAATGTGGTATGTTTTGTGGCGGCCACAAGATAAATCGTGAGATGTTTAATGAGGCAGGAAAGAAGAAAAAGCAAACTGTGCTACACAACTTTGTATTCGTGATGTGTATTTTTTCTTATCTTTGCTCTTTCTGTGAAATAACCATTAACTAAGAGATCATCTTTGAGCCTCTGACAATTATTTAAATGAAAAGGGAAATGTCTCTTTAGCTTAAACTAGACTCTTAATCGGAGAACTAGGTAGTAAGTACAACTGTAGTGGAGTGGAAGTATTGCAACATCAAATGGAAATACCCCAGTAAAGTACAACGACCTCATAAGTGTGTTTAAGTACATTACTTGAGCAAATGTACTCAGTTCATTTCCACCACTGTTCCTAGGTGATGGGAGACAGCAGTGAGGCCGAGGAGAGACAGAGCGATCCTGTCAGGAGGTCACGGCGACGCAGGAAAAGCAAGAGGGAGTCCTCCACAGAGCAAAGCAGGCTTGGAGGCCAGAGCCACACACAGTCCATCTACCCCATAGTGCAGGTAAATTATCACAAGTATAGTTGATTATTAATAATGTTTTTGACTTGAAACTCTGCCAGAGAAAAAAGTCTTTGTGTGGTTGTAAAATATTGTTTTACCAGTTAGAGGCAGTATTTGTATTTGCAGTTCAATCAATTCTCTTCAGTAACTCTGTAGTCTTTAGCATTTTTGCATTCATGTTCCTCCCTCTTAATTCAAGGAGAACAGTGGTTTTCTGCTCAACGCCCTGCTGAAGAGGGGTTTAAGTGAGGAACATCCAGTACCAGACACTATGCCAGTGGCCACAGCTGCACCAGACGCCTTCAAATTAGATGCCATGACACCAGAGCCAGAAGACTTGGACACAGTGGCCCTGAATTCAGCGTCCCTGAGCCCCCCCCAGTCCCACTCTCTAGCTCCAGAGTCCCAGCTCTCGGCCAGCAGCTCAGGGCCCGGAGACCCTCTGGAGGAGGAACTACGTTCCAGACTCAGCCAGCTGGTCCACCGTGCCAACAGCAAAGACAGCAGCTCATCTGAAGAGGAGTGCTCAAAGTGGCCTGTGGACAAGCAGACAGATAAAGAAAGTGACAGACAGAGAGAGAAGATGAGGCTGAAGGACACGGAGAGAGAAAGGCAGAGAGCAAGTGACAGATTGAGAGAGAAAGCAAGTGAAACAGTGGAACAAGTGAATGGACAAGAGATGAAAAGAGGTGAGAGACTAATAAAGAGTCCCTCTGTGAGAGAGGAAGGAAGAGTGAGGGAGAGGAGGTTAGAGAAAGCAGTGGAATGTTTGGAAGAGAAAGTAGATGACCAGGAACAAACGAGAGTAGACAAGAGAGAGCCAAACAGACAAAGTAAGAGACAGCATAAAAGAGATGTGGAGAAGGAAGCCGCACAGAGAGGAGGAGGAGGAGGAGGAGGAGGGAGGAGGAGTGGCTCAAGCACAAGTTCACCTGCTATTACACCTTCATCCCAGGAGGGGGTGCTGTCAGATAACCAGGTAAGGAGATTTTTTAAAAGTACCATATCGACACCCTCTTAAAATAATGGCCTAAGTCATTTTTTCAGGTTTTTCAGGAAACACAAAAAACTCAACAAAAGAGTCACACTTTTGACATAGGCCATTATACAACCGGGGGTAGAATTGCATGTTCCCCTCAACTGAGGATTCAGGCGATTTTACCAGAGGTGGCCAGCATCATGAGGGGGTGATTTAGGCAAAAAAAACATTTTTGTCAAAACATGACTTAGGCCATTATT
>NW_019445281.1:0-2932 GCF_002814215.2 Seriola lalandi dorsalis
TTTCCTTCCTCTTCTATTTATTGCAGGTTCACTGTTAGTTGTTCACAGGGGCATTCAGACAGTCACCTGCAGTATTTCATCACACAGTGCTAAATCCCTACAGCTAGTAAACCTGTCAGCCCCACGCCGTGTGCATGACCGGCTAGCTGTGAAGCAAGGGGCCGGCTAACGGCTTTAGCGGTGTGGAGCTAAGAGGCTAATGGTGTGGTGTTAGGGGTTAAATCGGTATTATCCTCTCTCTGGTGGACCAGCACAGACAGAGGACAGACAGGGTGACCGGGTTCAGGAAAATTGAAGAGAGAGAAAGTGGGATTCAGCCCTCCGTTCCAACAGGGCTTTCCTGTGTTTTTAATTCAATAACCAGAGCACCACACCAGCAGCTGTTGGTCACAGATGTAACCCAAGGTCAGAGCCTGCAGCACGAACCAGCCTTAGATTACATAATCAATCAGCTGCTGTTACAAAAAACAGACACAGAAGCAGCTTTTACCTCCTAAAGAAGGAAGACATATTCTCATCTCTGCACAAGAATGTATTATTATTAATTACTATTTTCTCGTGCAGAGCTTTTAAACACCTCGCAGAAGTCGTGCTGTATGTTAGTAACAAATAAATTCAGATATTCTTCAGTTTGTTTGCATTGAAACGCAGAACAAATTTATTGCGAAGTAAAAAGTGAACCAGTGTGTGTTTAATCAGCTACTTGTTGTGGAGGTGAGGAGATTTAGAGCTTAAAGGATTTGTCGATTAATTGATTAGTCAAGTGACAAGATCACTCAGCAACTACTTGGCCAATCGATGAAACACATTTTTGCCGTTCAAGCTGAACTGCAGAACATGTTTTTTGTCCTATATGATGGTACACTGAATATTGCAGCAATTTGAGGACATCAACTTGGGCTCTGGGAAATTGCAATGGACAGTTTTTAATTTTATTTTTTGCAATTTTCTGTCTTGATTTATCAAGAAAATTATCCTTTCCACCCCCTACATCTTTTCTTTTTAAAAAATAAATTAATTTGTGTCTTATTGTCCATGCCAATCATGTGCTGTGGTGTTTTACCTACACCCCTGCTGTTTTTATTCTGTTGCTTTTGTCTTGCTGTCGGAGTTGTGGCCTGTAATCATGAGTCCAAGCAAGGACCAAACTGTTTTGTCTCTAGTAGAACAGGAAGCAGGAACCACGACCATGTATCATACGGTGCAAATTGAGAAAAAATTAGTCTCCATTAGCATTACATTCGGCTTTGTTCTGGCATTTCTGCATGGTTGCATAAGATGTAGTGAGTGGGAATGCATCTGTTGACGTTGATAAAACTGAAATGAACACGATAACATCGGGAGGAGCTCAGCTGCGGTTTCATGGACGATCGATCACAGCTGAATGACAGCAGCCTTGTTTTGCTTGTATTAGGCTTCGCTTCCTTGTGTTTGCTTCTGTATGTTGATGGTTGAGAGTCCACAGCTTCTGTGTTCATGTGAAACCCAGAGAAGCCAAAAATAACACGAGGCAGTCAGCTGTTGACTGGTTTTACACTGAGCTGCTGCTGCTGTTCACAGAAAATCAGTCAAAGCTGTAAAATGAATGTTAAGTTCAGTGATAATAAAGAACGCAGAGGTCAGTCGAGAGAAAACTAGTTGATAACAATTCTGATAATCAGCCTACTGTTTAGGGTATTGATCAAGTCCAAACACTAATTACCATATATAACCCTGATTAACTTGAATATAATTATTGACTTGTGTCTTTCTGTCAAAATACTTCACTTGTTACTTTTCTTTCATACCCAGCTGCTTCTTTTTACTGCACGAGTCTTGATGTTTTCTTTTCTTCCTGCACTGTGATTTTTAATTAAGATCTTCACTGGTTTCATATTGCAGCTCTAATGATCTGTCAAAACGCCAATGGGATATTCTTATAAATATCATTTTCCTTTTGTGTGTTGACACACTATTTGGAGGATTCTTCGTGCTGCTACCTCTATCTGTAATTTCGAATAAAGCAATAAGCATTAAGATAGCATGGTTAAGCAAATGAGATCAAATATATCTCGAATATACTTCCATTTTCACAAAGTGTTCATGTTGGGTGTGTACACTCCAGTCCTGGTTTAATACTAATACTTTAATAATAGTTAAGGTTAAAAGCTCTTCAGGATTACTGGTATGAAATACATATTGTTAAAGCCTCAAGGCGAACATCGCTGTTAAAGTCTGTGAATCCTCTTGTGGTCACTTGAACGATGCTGTTGGAGGTTTAATGTCGTTGGTGTTTCTCTGTGTTTGCTGCAGGCCAGTTATCCTACATGGGAGGACTTTTTAACCAAAGGAGCCAAGCTACAATCACAGCTCAGGTAAGACTCACAGACATGCACATTTAAACGCAATCTGTTATTATTATTTCTCTAATTGACCTGACTACTCGCTGCTATGGCAGCAACATAATTAGTGATGCATTTTCACCTGTGGAGCAGCCACCAAACTCCTATAATAACCTATAGGACAAGTCTCTTACCTCTGAACACCAGAGCACAGATGTAGAGCAGCATAAAACCACTACGATGCTACGTCTGAATGCAAATAATCACAGTGTTACTTAGCATCCATGTCTTCTATGATATATTCTGCCATTTTTACATTTCTTTACTCAAGTCCTGGTCGGACCCGAGAGTAAAGTTTCACTTCCTCACATCTTTGTCACCTTCTTCACCCCTGATGAGTTTGCACCCTCGTTTCTTTTCCTCCTTTATTCTCCACAGTGAAATTTACGCCGCTACGACACTCACCTCCCACTGGAATGAATGTTGTGGATGTCGATGTATTTGGGGTCAAAGTTCAGTTTACTTGAAATCTCTGCACAAGCAGAAAATCACTGTGGCGTCTGCTAGAAAAGAACACAACCGATCTCTCTGTAGGAAACAATAGCTGGTCT
>NW_019445282.1:0-1823 GCF_002814215.2 Seriola lalandi dorsalis
GGCAGTCTGAGCACTCCAGCTATCAAGGAGATTGGGGCAGACGGAGAGAGAGCTGCTGAGATTATGCGTGGGGCAGAGAGCTCCTGTGGATTCCCCATCTTTGGCAAAAGCAGCAGCAGCAGGAGGAGCAGGAGCTGTGGCTCTACAAACAGCAGCAGAGCTAGCTGCAGCTGCAGCAAAACAAGGAGCTCTGACTCCAAAGCTATTTATTTATCAAGAAATGAAGGTAGCATTTACAGCCAAGGTGTAACAGGAACCATCTGTCGATGTAGCCACAGTGTTGAATGTACCTGTAGCGAGAGCACTGACGGTAACTGCAGAGCTGGTGCAAAGGTGCCCACAGCAGTGCAGTTAGTTGTAGTTGTAGCAGTAGCAGGGGGGCGCAGTGGCTCAGGACACTGAATGACCAGTGTGGCTGATGAAGGCCACCTGGATCCGCTTGCTGAAACGAGCCAAGGGAGGTCGCGTCAAGAGCTCCGACGCTTGTGTAAGCAGATTTTGAGTATGTTTACGTTGTGAAAGTTGGTGTTTTTTGTGTGCAAGCGTTTGTGTTTTGTGCAGTATGTCTGTGTGTCTCTCGTGCATCCACCAATCCATAGTGTCGGGGGTCAGTGTGGCACGGTTGTGTATTTCCTGGTGATGATGAGAAGCCTAGTGTTGTAAACTGTTATGGCTGTCAGATTCTGGGCAGAGCTCCATATCACCTCCCTCTGACCCACTGGGACGGTGTTCTTTATCACGCCCCATCATTAGACGTGACCTGATGGAATAATCATTGCAGTCTAGGTATGTTCACCTGCGCTCTTCGAGGCCAGGTGCAGCTCATGAAAAAGATGCTAATGTGCAGTAAACAGCCAATTTAGGACATTTATATCTTCATGTGGGAATGCTGCATATTAAGCATGAGCAGCGTTTGAAGAATCCGAAAGACACGGCACATGCAGTAGTTGTTGATGTTTTGAGAGCCACTGGGGAATGACTACAATCTCGAAACGTGATGACAGCAAAAAAAAAAAACAGCCCATGGATAATTAATGAGCTTGCTTGCAAATGAGTTATTCATATCAGGTAGGCCTACAGAGCAGGGAGGATGAGAGAGACGGAGACGGTTGACAAGTAACTGGGTTTCATGTCAGACAGACGACAAACATGAATAACCTTGTGTTATATACGGTAAAAACACTCTACACATAAGTCAGGTAATGTAAGTGGAGAGGAGCGAGAGGCATGGACCTCCTTTGTATGTATGTGATGGCCGGGTAATTCTAATCAGGCACAGAGTGAGGGAGGCTATTTTTAACTCAGACAACAGAGTGTAATGGTGCAGTGAGATGAATGAAAGACCTTGTGTGGGTGGCATAGTAGTGTGCAGGTAAGGATAAAGCTCAAACCTTCACTCGTTTAAAAATGCTTTATTTTATTCTTAGATGTATGTCTACCTGAAACTGAGTTGTGCAGAAATGCAAAATTCTGATATTACACCCCATCCATCTGTTACACATTTCACCCAGTCAGCCTGAACAATTTAAAACCCATTCCGTTTTTTGTAGTTACTGTTCTCTGCCTTTTATAGTGTAGAGTGGTTTAAATCAACATGCATACTATGTGCTGTATAGCAATGGCGTGCAAGAATTACTTAACCTACTTTAGCAATTATTTATGATGTATTTTCATGTTGCATATCGTCACCTTCCTAAAATAATGGCCTAAGTCATGTTTTGACATAAATGTTTTTTTTGCCTAAATCACCCCCTCATGATGCTGGCCACCTCTGGTAAAATCGCCTGAATCCTCAGTTGAGGGGAACATGCAATTCTACCCCC
>NW_019445283.1:0-1979 GCF_002814215.2 Seriola lalandi dorsalis
ACTGTTTTTCAAATTATGCAAATTAGCAAAAAGATTATCCAGACGGGCTTCTATAGTTTAATCGGCTTTTTTGTAAAGCACATTGAGCTGGACATGTGTGTCAAAATTCAAGTCAATCAGACAAATGGTGTGAGGGGTGTGGCCTTTTGAAAATGAGCCTTAATTACAGCACCACTATGTGGCCGATTGCGCTCATACTTCTTGGGCCAGCAGCACAAATCATTTCCAGTTATTTGACTAAGTTTTGTGTTTCTCGGTCATTCCAGCTCACGGCAATTTGAGCCGCGGCAGAAGGCACGGGGTTAGAACCCTAATTATTAAGTCTATTTTATCCAATTTGTTAAAAACTGTGATGCTTACTTTGTAAACTGACATTTTATTTTTGTACAGGAAATGTTTAAATTGCAGCAGTTGTGTGTCTGTGAGTGCATGTGATTGTGTGTGTGTTTACCTCACAGGAAGTTCCAGCATATCCAGGAGGACAAGAACAATGTTCTACAGCTGTTGCTCTCTGCTCTCCTCGGGCAGAGGGATTGGCTACCTGCATTGAGAATGAGTGGAGTCTACGTACGTACACACACACACACAGATATATAAAGCATTAACATGTGGCACACTGGTAGTCCATCTGTTTTTACATATGCGTTCACATACATAAACTGGGCTGTTTGGCTGATGGGGTTTTTATAACTTCTCTCAGGTAGAATTATGCTCATACAGCAATAACCTTCACCCATAAAGCTGCCATCTTTATGTTTAGGTTACCGAGCGTTAATGAATGAAAGAGCTGTGTCTCAACTCTGGGAAAGTTGATTTCATGTTTAAAGCTGCTGGGAGTTTACATTTATGGAAAATTTGTTTATTCTTTTGCCTATCTGTGTTTATTCTATACATCAAGTGTGGAGCCATTTTAGTAACAACAAGATACAATTCTATCACTAAGGAACTGGAAGCCAAAATTATTAAAATATATCAAATTTAATTTAATTCTTTAATTACATAACATTAGAATTATATATTAGTTTCACTAACATAAGATTTTCATGGACTCAAAATACAAAAACCTGGGTATATTTTTGAGCTACACATAAAAGTAAATATATGTCATGGGACAATTGGCTTTAGTTAGTTAGTGTAGTTAGTTAACTACACTACACGTTAGTTAGGGCCCTCATGGTGGTACAGTGGTTTTCACCTCACAGCAAAATGAGTCACCCAGCGGACGCTATGGAGTTTGCATGTTCACGCCATGAGTCTATCACTTTGTTAGTCAATTTAAACTGCTGCTCACTCAGTGATTGGCTGCTGCCCCTGATCCTCAAGGATAAGAGGGTATAGCTAATAGGTGCGTGGGTGGATGATTTGTTGGAATTTTAAAGTAAGAAAACAATACTAAGATACTAAAATGCTAAAACTAATACTGGCTATGTCCAGGACACTTGGCCCGCTTCATGTCATCATCCCATAATGCCCAAGTGTCATAGTGTGTGCATGTTTCTGTTCGTACCTGTACACAGCGCTGGGTTCTGTGCTGTAAGAGGCCCGGACCATCACTCTCGTCACATTGGCTAACACTGACAAGAAATCCCTCCGACTAATCACTTGTCTTGTCTCTGAAACCAGGAAGTTCTCTGGAAGGAGAAGAATGTGATTGGTGCTTGGTGAGGACGGGTAAACCGGCTGGCCAAACCTTCTGTCTATGATCTTCATCCCGCCGCCCTGTTACAGAAAGAAGAAAAACATGTTGTTGATTCTCATATTTTCTCTTCTTTGATGCAATTAACTTATAATTCCAAACATCTAAGACATTTGTGTTCTCTAAAAGTCTGCCTCTTTCATGAAAAGACCATCATATCCAACTGATTGGGGGATAAAAAGAGAGTGAGAGTGAATGATGTGTCATTAGGTAATGCGCTGCAGTTTCTATTGACATTTTGAATGGACTGAATGCAAAGTGAACTGAGGCCAGACCTGGTATC
>NW_019445284.1:0-1870 GCF_002814215.2 Seriola lalandi dorsalis
TTTAATAATTTTTTTAAATTTTCTGCAAATTCTATTAAATCTGTGACGTGTTGTGAACTTTGACTTTTACTTATTTCTCTTTGACCGGAGTTTATTTTAGTTAAAGTCCAAACCGGAGCCTGTTGTTGTTGTTGTTGCTGTTGTTTAGATGAACCTTTAACCGACTCAGACTCACCAACACGTCTGACCAAACAGAGTTTAAATAGAAGATGTGGTTGATGTTGAACCTGAAGGATCAGAGACATCTCCTCAGATCACCTGGTTCAGTTCACCTGGTAACCATGGTGACGAGAGGAAACACAACATGACGACTCTGACATGTTTTCATTGATGTGATCATGTGACGGTCTGTGTCTGAGACTCCGCCTCCTGTGACATCAGCAGATGAACTTTAATTATGCCTGCACAATCTGAACATATCAAACATTTATTTCATTCATCCACTGATACATATAAAACACTATAAAATGTCACTCTGTAATACTGTGGAACATCACCTGCTTCATCACAAATAAACGGACTCCTCTCTGCACCTCCTCCCTGTGGTAAAAAAAAACAGAAGCTCCTCTTCACCTCCTCTCCTCTACAATAAGACCATTTTCTGTCAAAGAAAACAAAAGAGGAAACAAAAGCTCGGAGAATAAATAAATGAAAGTCACAGTTTGTCCTGATCCTGATCACTGCAGCTTCAAACAGGAAACAGGAAACAGCTGACGAACCTGCTGAGAGCTTCCACTCATCAGAGGCTGATTGTCACTAACATGAATCTGAGAACAGGTGAGAACAGGTGAGGTTTACCTGACACACTGTTTACCATCAACACACTCACCTGTCCACACCTTCTATCTGAGCATCAGGCCACTGGTCACACTGAGATGAATTCAAACTAATTAGCAGCTGGTTCGTTAAGCTGCTGATGTAAAGATGGTTAACATGAAGCTGCTGCAGAGACACAGGACGCAGGTAGAAATGAAACTTTGGCACAAAGAATGAAAGAGTGGCAGGAACACGAGTGAACAGTCTTCAGTGCATGGTGGAGGGAGGGAGGCTGCAGAGGGGGGGCGGACATGAAGACCAAGAGTTCAGGTTCAAGGGACGGTGACGTGGAAGGGACTGCCGGGGACGTTCTCGTCCCCCCACTTGACGATGAGGATGTAGCTGCCCTGCTCTTTGACGGTGTAGGTGATGTTGTACATCCTGTTGCCCATGTGTTTGACGTACACTTCCTCACAGGGCGTCTTGGGGCCGTGGACCCCCACCATCAGCATGTTGGTGCCTGCAGAGCCGAGGACAGAGAAACAGACCACAGTGAGAACCTCAGCTTTCATCTCCTTCACGTCTCGTGTGTTCACTTCCTGTCCTCACCTGCTTTGCTGCAGTCGACGGTGAACGTGTTCTTCTGACCCACGAAGGCCTTCGACAGGCCGGCGCCTCTGGAGATCACTTTACTGGCGTCTGAGGAGAACTTGGGTAAAGAGCCGAAGGCCCCGCCCATCATGGACGACTTGGTGACAGTTTCCACGAGAACAGACGACGTCTCGTGGAGACTGTGTCCCCCGGAGAGACGAGGTCCTGCAGAGACATTTAAAGACACATGAGATCAGTGGAAATGAAGTTCACAGCAACAACACACGAGTCCAGTTCACTTCCATCTGGTGCTGGTCTGCACAGTATCTGGAGAACCTAAAGGAGATTCTGTAGTTCCTCTATGTGGTTCTTGGGGTCAGTTAGAAGGTTCTCTGGGTCCAAAAGGTGGTTTGGTCTTAGAGGAGGTTCTAGAGGTCTTTGGAAGATCATGTGGTCTTTGAGCCTGAAGGAGACTTTAGGCATCTTCTAGGTTCTTGTAGTTATTGATTCTGGTCCAGTCCAA
>NW_019445285.1:0-1907 GCF_002814215.2 Seriola lalandi dorsalis
CTCATGATGCTGGCCACCTCTGGTAAAATCGCCTGAATCCTCAGTTGAGGGGAACATGCAATTCTACCCCCGGTTGTATAATGGCCTATGTCAAAAGTGTGACTCTTTTGTTGAGTTTTTTGTGTTTCCTGAAAAACCTGAAAAAATGACTTAGGCCATTATTTTAAGAGGGTGTCGATATTCAAGTTAATCAGGGTTATATATGGTAATTAGTGTTTGGACTTGATCAATACCCTAAACAATAGGCTGATTATCAGAATTGTTATCAACTAGTTTTCTGTCGACTGACCTCTGCGTTCTTTATTATCACTGAACTTAACATTCATTTTACAGCTTTGACTGATTTTCTGTGAAAAGCAGCAGCAGCTCAGTGTAAAACCAGTCAACAGCTGACTGCCTCGTGTTATTTTTGGCTTCTCTGGGTTTCACATGAACACAGAAGCTGTGGACTCTCAACCATCAACATACAGAAGCAAACACAAGGAAGCGAAGCCTAATACAAGCAAAACAAGGCTGCTGTCATTCAGCTGTGATCGATCGTCCATGAAACCGCAGCTGAGCTCCTCCCGATGTTATCGTGTTCATTTCAGTTTTATCAACGTCAACAGATGCATTCCCACTCACTACATCTTATGCAACCATGCAGAAATGCCAGAACAAAGCCGAATGTAATGCTAATGGAGACTAATTTTTTCTCAATTTGCACCGTATGATACATGGTCGTGGTTCCTGCTTCCTGTTCTACTAGAGACAAAACAGTTTGGTCCTTGCTTGGACTCATGATTACAGGCCACAACTCCGACAGCAAGACAAAAGCAACAGAATAAAAACAGCAGGGGTGTAGGTAAAACACCACAGCACATGATTGGCATGGACAATAAGACACAAATTAATTTATTTTTTAAAAAGAAAAGATGTAGGGGGTGGAAAGGATAATTTTCTTGATAAATCAAGACAGAAAATTGCAAAAAATAAAATTAAAAACTGTCCATTGCAATTTCCCAGAGCCCAAGTTGATGTCCTCAAATTGCTGCAATATTCAGTGTACCATCATATAGGACAAAAAACATGTTCTGCAGTTCAGCTTGAACGGCAAAAATGTGTTTCATCGATTGGCCAAGTAGTTGCTGAGTGATCTTGTCACTTGACTAATCAATTAATCGACAAATCCTTTAAGCTCTAAATCTCCTCACCTCCACAACAAGTAGCTGATTAAACACACACTGGTTCACTTTTTACTTCGCAATAAATTTGTTCTGCGTTTCAATGCAAACAAACTGAAGAATATCTGAATTTATTTGTTACTAACATACAGCACGACTTCTGCGAGGTGTTTAAAAGCTCTGCACGAGAAAATAGTAATTAATAATAATACATTCTTGTGCAGAGATGAGAATATGTCTTCCTTCTTTAGGAGGTAAAAGCTGCTTCTGTGTCTGTTTTTTGTAACAGCAGCTGATTGATTATGTAATCTAAGGCTGGTTCGTGCTGCAGGCTCTGACCTTGGGTTACATCTGTGACCAACAGCTGCTGGTGTGGTGCTCTGGTTATTGAATTAAAAACACAGGAAAGCCCTGTTGGAACGGAGGGCTGAATCCCACTTTCTCTCTCTTCAATTTTCCTGAACCCGGTCACCCTGTCTGTCCTCTGTCTGTGCTGGTCCACCAGAGAGAGGATAATACCGATTTAACCCCTAACACCACACCATTAGCCTCTTAGCTCCACACCGCTAAAGCCGTTAGCCGGCCCCTTGCTTCACAGCTAGCCGGTCATGCACACGGCGTGGGGCTGACAGGTTTACTAGCTGTAGGGATTTAGCACTGTGTGATGAAATACTGCAGGTGACTGTCTGAATGCCCCTGTGAACAACTAACAGTGAACCTGCAATAAATAGAAGAGGAAGGAAA
>NW_019445286.1:0-2392 GCF_002814215.2 Seriola lalandi dorsalis
CATATGTTTATAATGGTTTAGTAATCTGGGGGAAAAGTATAGCTGATTCAGACAGTATATTAACATACTGTGCTTATCAGGAATAATCTGTACAAATCTGATGTTTCAGAAAAATCAATCATCTATCTGAAAGCAATAAAATCAGATAATCTTTCACAACTTCTGCAAAGCCTTTTGATCACAATTGCACATTAGCTTTGATTTCCTTCATAAATACTTAATGGATTAAATGAGATATAGGACAGCAGATTAAGCTTGTACTTGTGTAGGACCCCAGTGAAGCTAGTAGTAGTAGTACCTTCCTTTAAGATCTGCGTCTTAAGATTCACTCAACTCATTTTTCCAGAATGGAAAGCTTCAGGTAACTTAAGTGTCATCAGAGTCAAATTAGACTGCAGAAATGCTTTTACCTCATTTATTTGCATTAGTAGTGTGGAAATGATGTGAGAACCTGCCATGGGGGTGTAAACAGCCAACTCAGCTTACGAATGCGTCTTACGAAATGCTTTGACAGGTTTAGCGGATGACTGGATGGCTTCAGTGGAAGAGTAAAAGCTGAGTGAGAGTGCAGTAAAATGATCTGCACACCTGTGACAGCCAGATTAATTAAATCTTTCTACTTGCGTTGGTCGACATTGATCAACACACCACTAAGATCAGTCCTGACAAGCCGGGAGACACCGTACTCTCCAATGATACGAATATATCAAAGATCAGTGTGTTCTAGAAAGACCTAGTGGTATATACACTCATATATATATATATATACACATATATATATAGAAAAGAAGTATCCTTGTGGCTAATCAACCACAATGCTGGGGAATTATTCAACTGATATTTTACAAAGACAGATTTTCTTTCTCTGCTCAGTTCCAATTCAAAATCAGCTCAGCTACACTAGAAGCCTTTCACGGGCGGCATTGTTCACTTACATCCTTCAAATTGTTGTCGCTTAATGGAGTTACATGATCAAATTCCTCAGTTGAACATATAAATGTAGTAAAAGTCTCTTGTGCAAGAGATAAAGTAGAGTTGCAGATCAAATGCAAGCCTATACATCATGTTGTCTTGTAACTTCTACATCAAAGCAATACTGAAAAAGAGAAACAACTGAATTCTACAGGAAGTGAAAATATTTGCAAAAGTTACTCCAAATATTCACTGAATGTGGACAGGCAAAGAAGCAATTTGAAGTGTAGGAAAGTGTGCAACCGTAATTTATAATTTATTTCACAAAACATGCGGGAAAATGAAGCACCCCCTAAGACTTAAAGCAGTATTATTAGATTTAGTTCTGCCTCTTAGGGACATGCTTTAAACAAAGAGTAGTGTTTCTGAGCTCCTTACAAATGTAAGTCCAATATTCACTCTGTTCACACAGGGGCTAGACTGCATACTATTTTCACATGCCAGACACTAACTTTGACTTTCTGTTGTTTTGTGCTGTGCAGGTAGCGTACTGTGAATATTAGAAGTTTCTGGCTGAAAACAGCTGCCTGCTGCATCTGGAAAACAATGCCGATGAGAGCGGCAAGGGTGAAACAAAACAGTAAGGTTGAAATTCCCAAACAATGTGCAGAGAATGCTAAAATGCTCTATACAGCTGAGGAAATATTGATTTGTGGAGCTTTAAAGCTCATCACTCAAATTCAAAATTCAAGCCCTATGGAATGTTTTATTTTCACCTGATATTTCATATCAAGCATTTTATATTAACCCGTGTGTGGTTCACCATGAATGTATAGAAACAATTTTTGACTGGCTTTTAAAAACCTTCACATATTTATTGCTTTATTGTAAATTTGCTGTACTCAATTTTTGGTACATGGTGTGTCAGTACCAAAAAAGTACTAATGAGTACCATGTGCTGGCATCAAATGTGTAGTCAGAATCATGTAACATATTCTTGGATCAAACAGTTTCTGATTTAAAATCATTATTTTATCAAAGTTCAGTTGCTTGTGTTTTGTCAACATTTACCATTTAATTAATTGTTTTCTTTTATTACATTTAAAAAAAAGTTTGTTTATAATAAACATTTTTATATTTCTCAAATGAAGGTATCCCATCATTCTGCTATCAGTACTGAAACTCAGGTATTGTATCTGCACTGGTACAGAAAATTCTCAAACAAAACCCAGCCCTATTCATGACTAGTCAGCTTTAAATAATACAACTAGACACAAGCATTTAAAATGTTTTGTCTCTTTGTGCTGGTGATATGAATTAACATTGCCCTCTGAATTAAAACTTGTTTTAAAGTTTGCATTAGAGTTGCCTCCAGTCCTAGACGCCCAATGAGGGCTGGATAGTCACTCGGCCTCGCTCAATTTGGCTAATTTAGAACTGGGGCAGGCCTGTCATGGTGGTGGATTACGTAAACACAGAA
>NW_019445287.1:0-1995 GCF_002814215.2 Seriola lalandi dorsalis
GATTGCTCCATTTGACAGAATAAAAAATGGCCTTTGCAACGGACTAAGCTGTTTTCATATGTGATAGCTCGTCCTGCATTCGGGGTGGATGTTTACACTGAAAGAAAATGGAGAATGGGGATGGGGTCCCTATTAAACTCTGAGTTTGAAATCTCCCCCTGCGCCTGCAGCGCAACCAGATCGCAGAGCAGTTCAGCTGAGGTACTGTACGAGCTCTGATTACATCTAAGATGACGCTAAGCAGAGTCTGTTTTTAATGTCTCGCAGATGAGAGCATCAACAAGGCAAAACATGACACTTTTTTTAACTAGTTGCAGCAGTTATGGCAGATTATTATTTAATGGCTGTAATTTTGCAAGAACTAGAAAAGCAGTGTAGAGCTGCGACTCTTGGAACAGCTGCGAGTTTTGGGGTGGAAAAGAAGTTATAAAAAGTTAAAATTAAAAAATAATAAAAGAAGACGCAAGGAAATTCAATAAATGTCTTCCTCAATTTGACAACACATGCGCCGCAAATACGCACAACACAACCAAATACAGAAATGAGCACAAGTAACACAAACGAAAATGAAAGTGTTTGCAGGGGACACAAAAAAAGCGGTGAACCCGACTGGGAGCACGTCAGTGCTGTTCAATGCCTTAACTTCAAAAGTCACAAAGCATTGAACAAGAAGGGTGTCCCAACCAGCTTCATCAATTTTTTATTTCCCCTAGAAACATTTCCATTGTCATTTGTGCTACTTGCAACGTGTCTCTGTATTTGCTTGTGTTGTGAGTATTTGCAGTATTTGCATGTTTTCTGAATTTACCTGTGTTTTGTCAATTTGCATGTGTTTTCTTAGGTTGCAGTGCGTTGAGGTCTCAGGGCCACAGTAGAAAAGAGGGGAAAATAAAGAAGTTGGAACCCTTGAGCTTGTTTTGCAACTGCTCCTTTGAGATCATCATCAGACACAGAGTGACCGGACTTGACCAAAACCACTGGCATGAAGGAGACAATACGCTCTAAAACACGTCACTGATTTTTACTCCCACGACCTTGGAGAGTTTAGGCTGTTTTTATGAACCTGAACAAATCTTTCCCAATACTGGAAACAAGTGGTTAGGCTGTGATCTGTAATATTATTGGAAAGGACTTTGACGCTGATGTTGCTCTGGAGGCAAAAGTTAATTCTAGGAGTGCACAAATTCATTGTTTTGTTTTTCCTGCAAATGTCCAAGAAAAGGCATAGACAGTATCTTTAGTTAAGCAGCATTATGCAAACAAGTCACCACTATACATTTATCTTTAATAGTTATAGCCCATTATATTGCCATGGAAACAAAGCTGTGTGTGAGATTCTGAGGGGGGAATCACTTGGCAGATGTAAAAAGTATATTAAACAAATGTGCAGAAGGTCAACAGTGAAGTTAGATTTCATCCATACTTGGTGCACACCTAGCCTCTTTTCCAATTCCTTTTACTTTGTTTATTGCACTGATATTGTGTTTAATTGCGTCCTTAAGGAGTAAAAGTGGTGTGGTTATACACTGAGTGTGCAATTAAAATCCTGTTCATTATCATTATCATCAGTTACACTTCCTCTGTATTCTGACAGCTGTGCTGCTGTGAGCAGGATATTTTTTTTCTCGGTTTCATATTTGAATAATGAATTCGCAGCATTGTGGTCTCAGCTCTGTTGACTATTCATGATGTAGATACAGATTCTCCCCTGAGTGCCGTATTTGGACTTGAATCACATCTCTTTGGGCATTTTGGAGACAGTGTCACTTACAAATCCCCCCCACAATCAGCGAATAGCATGTTCCACTTGTCTGGATGTTCCCTCCGTCTTAAACTGTGTCATTGTTGGCAGGTACCACTCGGCAGCCCAGAGAGGGGGAAGTTCCTGGTGTGGACTACAATTTCATCAGTGTGGGGGAGTTCCGCGAGCTGGAAGAAAGTGGCCTGCTGCTGGAGAGTGGCACCTATGATGGTATGTCACAAACTCAACACATT
>NW_019445288.1:0-3108 GCF_002814215.2 Seriola lalandi dorsalis
TATGCACCCCGTTGTAAAAAAGAAACAGAATTATTTTTTTAATTTAAGTTAAATTAACTAGTGCACACTTTTGAGAGTAGCCGTCAGATGATGGATATTTTGTTTCAGAAGCTCCTCAGTTATTATGTAAGAAAACGATAAATTTAGGTTTCAGTTTCATGATCCATTGATAGCATTAACATGAAGCTGTGTCGTAGGATGCTGGAGTGTAGGTCTGCCATTGGAGGACCATAGGTCAACACTTCTGTTGGTAAGTGTCTGCTCTTCTGAAGTGCAAGACAGTGTCACTCAGAGTGCTCCAGGAGAGCTGATGCTGACCTCTGACCTCCGTGTGGAGAGTGCATGAAAAGAGAGAATTTCCCCATTGAGATCAATAATGTATCAAATTATTGTGTGTTGGTATTTTGGTATGAGTATCTACAGATCCTCATCATCGTTGCCATCAGAGACAGCCTTCATTTTTTTATGTTCACTGCATCTTGGAGCAGAAGACTGAACATTATTGTGTTCTTCTTAGCAGAATGGACTCTCTGTGAGTGTGTGTGTGGGGTGTGTATGTGTGTCTATCTGTGTGTGTGTCTCAGATAGGAAGTTTAATTCAACCAATCCTTGATATGCAGTGTAACTCTACCCCCAAAATCCAGTATGTCCTGTAAATAGATTTTAGTGCTGGTTATACAATCCTTCACAGGTAGGTGAGCGGGTTTTTGTCCTCAAAAGACCCTTTGTTTTACATTTCGAAGCCAAAGAGATTCTCCTTTGACTTTTAATTGCAGCTCATTTGCAACTTTTGTAAATAAACCAGTGTTAAAAATGCTATATTACAGTTTGTAAGGGAGTTTATTCACATTTAGAAATGAGGTGAACAAAATATCAGGGCCAACTTACACAACAAATTAATTAAAAAAAAAGAAAAAAAGTCAATCAAAGAGCTGAATCAACACCTTTTTAACAGTCCTCATAAAAATGTGTTTGCTTGTGATATTTTGTCGACCTCTTGAATTCATCAGGACAAGTTGTATGTCTGATGTGTATCAGTAGATGGCACTATGTGATCAGAGTAAAATACTTCAGTCGCCCACATTTCAGTCAAATGAATTTGCATTTTCAGTTTGCACTTTTTATGTGATAATGAGTTCCAAGTGTCCAGCTACTGTTGGAGAAAAATCCTTCAATGTGGAGGGAAAGAGGGAATAAGGAAACTTCCCAAATGTTATTTACAGTCCTTTGTCTTAACTGCTACCCTGGACAGACTTCATTACCGGAGTTGATCAGTAGGTGGCAGCAAACGACCACAATTCCCCTCCCATCCTCATCAGTCCTCAGATGCTGTTTCCTCCTGCTTCTATTTGATGGAATTTTTAATAGCATTTACGATTTGTAACACAAAAATCAAGAAAACGGACGACATAGTCAAAAGGAAATCAGATAGATCTGTCCTTCCCATATTTTCAAATAGCTGAATGCTTTTTTTTTCCCATCACATCATATATGACTTTGTCTGACAATTTTTCTGAAAAGCAAGGCCAATTTTAATCCATTTTGGAACGAAGGTAATGGTTCAGGATATCCAGCCTGCCCATCAGTGTGGGGAAATAGATTTACAAGCAGTATTGGGGAAGGATTAGCCTATTATATTATCAATAATAACTAATAAGGAGATGTGGACTATTTTATGCTTTTAGTGACTCCAAAGTGTTTGGCTTTATTAACGTATTTTAAATTCTTACTAACATACGGAGTAATACACACCGGCTGCAAGCTGTATTTCTTGCACCTAAAAATCATCTATACACCTCTTATCCATGTATAAATAACATTTCTCACAATAATTCATAAAATGAATAACACATATAATATAACATTTTAAAATGTTGACAGTAGAGAGAATGAGACGAGATAGACTTCTCGCGTCTCTTACATTCTGAAAAACTTGCCCCCCCCCTTTCTTTTCTTCAACTGATAATAATCTGGTCATTCATTTCTTGACCGTTAACGTCTCAGCGGTTTGAAAAAAAGGAGAAAAGAAAGACGAGGTAAATGAAAGCAACCAATTTTAACTACTGCTCAGTGTGTGACTCTCTTCGGATCTAATATTAAATGAATAAATAGGCTAAATTACCTTGTGAGGGTGTGTGACAGAATGGGTAAGAACAATTCCTTCAACCAGTGCATCTTGTTAAATCTTTTTTTTTCTAATAAAGTCTGTATTTTTATCTGAAATTTAGAGTAAATTAATCATATTTACACGAAAATATGTAATTGCGCATTTTAATAACACTAATCATAATAATGTATAAGTTAAGATATTTACAGTCGTAGGCTTCCCTCTTTTTTTCTGTATGCACACACCCTTTAGCCAAGATGACCACAAATAAGTACATTTTTTCTCTTAACCTGTAAATTAATAATGAGCATGTAAAATGGATTTTAAAATTAAAGCTAGTTTAAAATGTGTCACCAAAAATGCTTTTGAACGTACATCTGGCATTCTAACTTTGAGGATGCTGATGCTAAAGTCTGTTTTTGTTTTACTCAGATTTGATCAAATCTGATCGTAATTTTGCCTCGATGTAATTCTACTTGAATTCCCACATTAATGATTATAGCCTAGACTTTCTTCATACAGGGTTAAGGAAGTCTTAGGATATTTGAGAGTAGTTTTCTACACAAATAGGAAAAATAAGAAAAACACACAACTTCCTATAAGAATATTCAATAAGAATATTAAAAGGGAAATAATAAGAATTGATGTCGGTCATGGTGGGGGAGGCTAACACTGAAAAACAAAAGTTCTTGTTGAAATATTACGAGGCACATAATGGGAAACTATACTGATTTTTTTTTTTCATATAGTTCCCACTTGCGGATGTCTTTTCAATAAAGCGACTTCTTTGCGGCTTCCGTCATGTGAACCCAAGTTTCCCAGATGCAGCAATGGGCGCACTTATCTTTGGGATAGAGGGAATGTCCCGTTACTGGAGGGTTACCGGTTCAATCCCCGACAATATCAATGTACGACTCCACGAAGCGTCTTTATAGCTACAAGACGTGTAACACTCCAATTTGAGCGGCCGCTAAGAGTGTAGTAGTACTAAACCGTGAAAC
>NW_019445289.1:0-1908 GCF_002814215.2 Seriola lalandi dorsalis
TAAAAATAGCAATCACCTTTAATTCAGGACTGAAGAAGGGAGTCAACACTGCTGTCTGACATGATAATATTGAGGTTGCAATTCATTGAGCCTCACCTCCATCACAGCAAATAAACTACATTTATTACATGAACCACCATCGCTAAAGGAGGCAGAGGATTAACTAAACATCAGACACACCGAGGATCTGCTGTAAATGCCCCCTGATGACGTATTAGAAACAATTTGTGGGAAATAATTTTGAAAGGGAAACAGCCAGTGGGATAAAAGGGATAAAAATAAACACTCGGGGCGACCAGTGGTGTAACTCTATCACTCACTCACTCACTCAGTCACACAGTCAGTCACAGACATTCACAAAAAAAAACTTGTTCACCTAATGAGTGGACTCACAAAGCTGGCTATTACCAGTAGGTACATTGGAAATGTGAAATAACAACACTTTACCAAGAAGTAGATGCTTTCTTAATCCAAACTGATTATATGTATCAGCATCAGTGAGCCCTGTTTCTCACCTCACCTTAAACTAAAATAAAGCTACGCAGACACCAAGTTCTGATTCAAACTATTCATCCTCTTGGAAACATAACTGTGCTTCGTAAATGTCATGGAAATCTGCCACTGGATTTTGATATTTCTCTTGTGGAGATGAAAATTTCAGCTTTTGTGGCGTAGGAGGGCCTTGACTATCAACAGCCAATTCCATCGCAATTTGTTACAAGTTGTTTTCTTGCTCTGGAACACTAGTTTGGGTTGAACAGGTAGTTGTGCAGACAAACTGACCTGAAAAAAGTAAAAAAAAAATATTGCCAATTTTTGGCTGTGCCAGCAGCAGAATGAAAAAACAACTTTAAAGATAAGATTTCAGCCTTGGTTGATCAGGCACTTTGTGGTTGATAATGGCATTATTTAATTTTACAGATTCCAGAGTTGTGAATTTTATTCAGTATGACATGCGTGTCATGCCTTGAGCAGTCTCCAACCTAGAACAAACTGTCGGCTGAAAGGAGTCATCGAATCACCCTTAATATAGGACTAAAGAAGAGAGTCAACACTGCTTTCTGACATGTTAATATTGAGGTCATGAGTGCTTGTCTTCTTCATTATGAGAAATGTGCACATGTATTGGGTCAGGTCCTGAGCTTGGGAAATGATCCACGGCTTGTAAACATGCATGGATCATTTCCTGTGGAGCCCTTGTGCATGATTTGAATTCAGGCAGACTCAACTAAAAAGGAAGACTGCATACTGTACGTACTGTATATATATAGAGGCTGTTACAGAATGCAAAAACATTGAATGGCTATATCTGGAAAAAATTGTGTTATAATGAAGGATTATAACATTAAAGAAATTAAAAAACTATAGAAATGTGTCTTCACGACAGATGGTTTCTATCCGTCTTATCTTTCTATAATGATGAGCTGTTGATCCACATCTAATAAAAACCCACAAAATCCTGCCCACAGGAGAGAGGAAGTGTTGATCTTAAAAAGGGTGGAGCATTATGGTGCCAATCTTACCGGACTCCCTGGAGGGCAGAAGAGATGCCTTTCCTGGGGTTGCACAGAGGTTCTTTCTCAGCAGGTGGAAATATACCCACCCTAAGGCCTTCTGATCTCTGTGGAGATGTTCCTCAGTGCTACAGTCCCTTGTGTTTGTGTCTCCATAACGCACACACACACACACACACAAACTCACGGATACAAAGGGTATGCTCACAAACACACGCAAATTCTGTTTATAGCTGCAAACTTTTCTCCCCTTTGTTCTGTATTGTAGTTTATTCCTCTGTTGAAAGCAAACACTGAAGCAAGCTGAGTTTGGCTGAATGTAAAATATACAATTCATCATAAAATTTATGATAGCAGGTACCTTCATGCTCATTATACCATAAAGGTCATTTCA
>NW_019445290.1:0-2097 GCF_002814215.2 Seriola lalandi dorsalis
CACACACACACACACACACACACACACACAAACACACACAGATCTAAAACAATTTTCCCCCGACAGATTTCCTGGTTTTTGGGAGCATTCTCTCTCATTCTTGGCATGGTGCTCTTGACCCACGAGCCAAGCTTAATGAGTTTACTGGTTCATCTGTTTTTCAACATTCAACACTTAACGCCATCTGTTGTGCTCAAGTACAACCTACCCGCAAGTCCAAGCCTCCCCACCTGATTCTCAAGCTACGCAGCACCGCTCCATCATCCTCTTATCCCCTCAGCCCTCCTGAGGGAGTCTGTGTTTTTAGACACCCAGTTGGTGGATAGAAAGTGTCCAATTTTTCTGGTGCATTGGGTATTCAATCTTGTCTTTTTTCCATCCCCCTCTCTCTCTCTCTCTCTCTCTCCCTCTCTCTCTGATGATCTCTGCAGTCTCCCTGAGCTTTATCTTTCAGATAGGAGCAACAATCTGCATCATCTTCCTCCCTCTGTAAATTGTTTTTTCCACACCTCCGCTGACTTGTTGTAAGCCATCAGTATGATTTAGTGAGTGATGCGTCACTGATTTTGGTGTCTCTGTAGTGAATCAAAATGGAAACTAACAAGGAGGGCAACACTATGAATATGTCTTTGTCTCTACTAAAATATGAGGTGCTATTCTTGTTTTGAAGACAAAGAAAGAAAGAAGAGACTAAAGGAAGCAGGAAGAGGCACGTTTACTTAGTGTGAGTGCAACAAGTTAAAAAACTGCGTAGTAGCAAAAAACCCCACATATCAGCACTTAATATGAAATTATCTGTGTATTAATATATATCAGAGAAGTGCACAGTATTAAGTCCTTAATGGCCTGCACATCCCTGAGCCATTAATTGAAGAGGCTATCTGATATCTATAAATTGTTCATTTGTCTTATTTTTGTCTTTTCAATCATGTTATCAATCTTTCCATGTCCTCAGCAGCACAGGTCTTCTCTGGGCTCATTCATCTAAAAGAAAGTGCTGTATTTTTCTGTATTATTTATTTATTTTCCTTTCACCGCTCTGTTTGCCACTTTCTCGAGTAATGACTGAAAATTACTTCTCGAATGTGCGTTAAAATGTAGGAGGGGTGGGGTGGGGCTGCTGCATGACAGCATTATGAAGCAAAGAAAACAGCTTGCTGTAACCTCCGCTAACCTCTGCTCCATAGCAGGAAAGATCTGTACCTGGAGTCCACTCCAATTGAAGTCCAACTATATAAAAATCTTCTTTGGTGGCAGCTGAATATATGCAGTGTGGAGGAGAGATCTTTGAGCAGGCAGTGGCTTTGATGTGAATGCAAATATTTTTGTTTGAACACCTACAGCTCCTGATCTCTGGGAAGATGGCCGTATCAGTATAGGAGAATTGCTATTTGGATAATGCAATAACGTGATGTCCAACCCAAAGATACCACATGAATTTATCATAAGGCGTAATCCAGGAGCTGCCTGAGTTGAAATCTTAACACTGGATTGCTTAAAGACACGATGCGCATGTAAACAAAAGTATCGCCTCAGCACAGAAGACTGGAACCTGCTATCACTCAGTGATAGACAGGTCTTTGAATACAGACACTAGTCAGCAACAGCAGACAACATCTAAATCTCTTTTTATTTTTTCTGAGCGAGAGATGCAGTAAAAGGCCCGGAGAGGCTTTGGATCAGACCACATGATTTTTCTCAGAAGACTGAGTTGCTCAGTTTCCAATGGAAATCTAGAATTTCCATTTTCTCAGAGGACCTCAAGTCGTCTTAAAAGTTTAGAGTGAAACTTCTGTCTTGAGTTTGTCTGTGAAAGTTCTCATTCGTCCAGGTCATTGTTATCTCTTTCTCAAATTAAATCGAAGGCAACTGGACTTGTATTTGTCTGTGGAAGACGTTTCGCCTCTTATCCAAGCGTCTTCATCAGTTCTTATGTATTGGTCTCTCTAGTCCGCACTAGTCGACCAAGAAAGTGGAGTAGGACCCAGGTATTTAACCTCTTGTGGGTGGGTCCACCAAAGTATCTGTGAAAGTACTGGTTTCACCTGACCATTGTTGTGGTCTCATGTGGACGACCGTCGTTAGGGTCAGGTGAGC
>NW_019445291.1:0-2507 GCF_002814215.2 Seriola lalandi dorsalis
AAAAAAAAATTGGGCACATACAGTTGCTGTTATGTCATCAAGGGGCATTTACAGACTGCACTGTTGACAACTTGTTACTTTGTCTCTACATTAACTGACACCTTCAGTTGTCTTTATTAAAGCCATTAAAACACCTGGTGACAAATCTGAAGACAAACCTCAGCTTCTTTCTGTTGTCAGTACTGACCCTTGAGGTCAGGTTTTCCCTCTACAGACTCACCTCTCTATGATGAACACAGCGGCTGAGCCGGCTGACCAGCTGATGCTACAATCTGTTGTCTCAGGTTGTCTCTGACAGTGACTAAATGTCTTTGGGTTTTGGACAGACGACAGAGACATTTACAGACATCAGTGGACTTGGACACTGACCAAGTTTACTTTACTTTTCTGTTTCTGCAGTAAGAAAATCTCCCAGCCTCCTCCTGGTGGTCTGCTCGACTCCATTTCCAACATATTTGGGTATGTAGCTATAAAGTCATCTGGTCTCTGTCTCTGTCTTGGTCTCTGGGGGGTCTGGACTGTCCATGTTGTGATTGACCGCCTGTCTATCTTCCTGTCTGTCTGTCTGTGTCTGTCTGCAGAGTGTCTGAGTGTGTTCAGCCTGGACTCCTCCCACCACACTCCAGGTGAAGGACTGTGTGTGTTCACCTGTGTGTTCACCTGTTCATACTGCCAGTTTTTGATTTACAGGTCACTGACTGGGTGCAGCCATTTTTTTTCTCCAAGTCCATATCAACACAATGCTCACATGTCCGTGTGTGTGTGTGTGTGTGTGTGTGTGTGTGTGTGTGAGAGAGTGAGTGTGTGTGTGTGAGAGAGTGAGTGTGTGTGTGTGAGAGAGAGAGAGAGAGAGAGAGAGAGATTGAGTCCGCCTGGTTTTGGACCCTTGAGTTACACTAGAACGGGTCAGTTTGGACATGCGAGTGTTGTATTCAGACAGACTGGGAAAATGTTTAAGGACATTAGTTTTACACAGCTCTGGTCTTTCATAGTTATGTCCAACAGTGAGACATCCTATTTTCCTTAAACTCAACAACAGTGATGGTTCTTTAAAGCATTCTCACTTTCTAGCTGCATCACAGGCCTCTGAATGTGTCTGCATTCTGTTCTGGTTGTAAAGACCAGTGTTAATCCTTCAGTAAGCTCTCCTGTGATTGGCGGACAGCACAGGGAACAGTTCACCTTGTTAACCATGTGACCCGTGTCAGACTCATTCAGCTCTGAATAGAACATCTGCTGACCGTTCATCATTCTGCTGGCAGTGTGAACACAGTGACGTTTGTAGTGAAGTGATTGTTCTTGGCAATAATCCCAAGACTAAATCAATAACCAGTTTTTAAGAGGCTGTAGTTTGGTGTTGTTGTTCCTGCTTTTGTTCTGATTTAACCCCCGTAACAACATGATGTAATTTTCATGGTCCTGTTGATCCTCACGGACCACATCTGGGCCCTCACAGGCCACAGCTGGTACGTCACGATCTGGGCCCTCGAGGTCCACAGCTCTAGCAGTGTAGACAGACGTCTGTGCAGCAGCCACTGACTGTGAATTTAAAAGTATCACAGCTGAAGAACCAGGTATATTTCTCAGCTCAGGTGTTTACAGACCAAACAGTTACTGCAGGTTTAAACTGAGTTATGAGATTCACATTCAGTTCTCTAACAGTGTGAACAAAGAATCACATTGTTCCAATGTTGTGTCTGAACTGAAGTTAGAACCTGTTTGTTTCTTCCTGGGTGAGTTTGACAAACAGAGTATCAGATGTTTGAAAAGTCCATTTCACAGCAGTGATTTACACCTGAGCAGCTCTGTTCTCTGATCAGTACTGATAGGTGAACATTTGAGCCTGGGTTTTAACTTGATAAAATCACAGTTTAATCTGGCTCACACAAACTGTGGTCTGCTGATGTTGGTTCGTTTAACTAAAAACCAGACTAGATTTTAGATTGTAGATTATGAAGTGCAACCCTGTGATCAGCTGATATAGAAGCTCCGACTGTGTTTGTAACCTGAGTTTAAACAAACTGAAGGAGGATTTATCTGGAGCCAGGTGTCATTAGATTCAGGTTTCCTTTGAGACAAACAGTCCTTGAGGACTCAGTGTTGTCAGCTAGAGTTCCCCTCAGTCTGGGACCAGGTCTCACTTTAATCATCCGTTCTCACACTGGACTGCACATGGACTGAAAACTGAAGTGGACTGGGGTCAGATCCAAACATCGCTGGTTGTTTAGTTAGACAGCTGCTGCAGAGCTTCTGATGTGTGCACAGCATGAACCTAGCTGAGTCCAGGTCTTGGTCCATATTAACTGGAGCTTATTGAACATGTCAGTCCTTGCTGGAGAGCTTGTTGAACTTGTCTTGATTTAAACATTAGTGTGTCACACCAACATCAGCTGTCACATCATGAACATTCAGTTTGTTAAAGAGGACCTATAATGGCCATTATTAGTGTTCATTATTTCATTCTTGGTGTCAACTGAAATAGATTTACATGCTTCAATGTTTTGAAA
>NW_019445292.1:0-2045 GCF_002814215.2 Seriola lalandi dorsalis
AGCATTTGTCTGTGCCATTGACGTTGGTAATTCTTGCAGTCTGCACAATGCCAAAGTGCAATGGGAGTGGAGCACACATCTTTCAAGCCCATTTGTGTCCATATGCATGTGTTTTTTAAATATGGCTTCTACTTCTCTCCTCTGCACCTCACTCTCAGTCTACTTTGATTCCTCTGGCTTCCTTTTCGGTGATTCTTCAGTTTCCTCTGTGTGCACTGCCTTCAAAACAAAAATGCCTTCAATTCCAGACATGTGGCAGATGGCCTTTGGTGTCATATTACTCTACTGGGGAAAGTGATACTGATACTGTTGTTTTTCCTCCGTACGTCTCGCCTTTGCTTGACCACCTCTGTGATTGCTACAAATAAGATATATATTTATATTTTTACTCCCTTGATGACTTTTCAAGGCCTGTGTTTGATGTTCTTCACCATATTATCCTTTTATCAATTGAATAATCCCCCATAATGCTTTGAGAGACAAAAACTCTCCCATTCGCTTTTTGTAGGACATGCAATACATCCTTTAGTAACCTAATAAATGAATTACAGCCATGCAAAGCGCTCCCTGTGGAAAGGTAATGTAGCTAGGTTAAGTATGGCCTTTTAAACACCTTGTGACTGTTTCCCCCTCAGCTGACTCGACGGGCACCCACTCCTTATACACCACTTACAAGGATTATGAGATCATGTTCCATGTGTCTACCATGCTGCCCTACACACCCAACAATAAGCAACAGGTATTTTAATATATACAAACACATTTATAATATGTGAAGTTGTTACAAATATGTAACATGCAAACTTATGCTTTTAAAATAATGTGTTGTACAGACTTTATAAGATCAATACCATGATCATTTCAATAAATTTGCATATGGTTTAAGTGGCAATTGTCTAGATAATGTAATAGCTAAAGCACTCGATTTCTATGATCACTTAATGTTTATCATGCGACACATATTTTAATTTAACTGTTGAACTCATTTGCATTGTTTTTCTGTATTTTCTATATATCTGATTTGATGTAGCTCAACATCTAACTTCAGTTTTTCCTGCTGTTCTTGAACTTTTCCAGTTACTGCGGAAGCGTCATATTGGGAATGACATTGTCACGATTGTGTTCCAAGAACCCGGTGCACTTCCCTTCACTCCCAAAAACATTCGCTCACACTTCCAGCATGTCTTTGTGATTGTGCGGGCACACAACCCCTGTTCTGACAACAGCTCCTACAGGTGAGATTCAACAGCACCACATGTTGTGTACTTTATGTATACATGAATTATAGATATTTTTTTAAGAGACTGCTGTATTATGGGTTGTTTAAAGCCCAAACACTGTTAGGCTAGTGAATTTTTAGCTGTCCAATAGTGACCTTTGTTTATCTGCTGGCATATATTATATATAAGGAATAGAATGGTAGAAGATTGTGAGCTGAAATATAGATTATTAAGATTGCAGTATTTGAGTCCAGATATTTGGCAGGGGTTTGTGTGAGTAAGTGACTAAACAGAATGAAGAAATGCCTACTAACAGAAACCAATAGTTAGCTGAAAGCTTTGGATATCCACTAGCAGCTGAATTTACAGGTTAGGTTTCTTTCAGGTGTTAAAACTGCATTAGAAAGACAAAGAAGTAGACTGTTATTTGTATAGTTTATGGTATTTGAAGTACCACACAACAAATCAATTAAAAAATGATATTTTTGTTATGAAATATTGTGTACCTGCCGACCATTTTGTGTTATTTTTCCACTGTCCTTACCAAAGAACGGGGGGAGGGTGTCTTACAATGTCTCATCTTATATTCAGGCCACTGCATTACATTTGTTTTTTTGAAAAAGTCTAGATAGAAACTTTAGTTAGACTTATTATATGCGCTTGATTTCTCATGAATCATTTCCTGTCACTGCTGAAACAATAACGCTCTTATCTGTCGGCTCAGAGAGTTGTACAGCTCTCATTACCTTTGCAGTTCCATCACTCCATCATAGAGTAGGCTGTGAGTGTTTAGAGCCCTCTCCACAGCTCACGATTTATTACCCC
>NW_019445293.1:0-1830 GCF_002814215.2 Seriola lalandi dorsalis
CACACACACACACACACACACACACACACACACACACACAGAAACAGAAACAGAGTGAAACAGACAGAGTGCGCATGAGGCATAGAGAGTCTCAGGTTTTGCTTGCTTTTCCATAGCATGAATTCCTTTAACTATTTTTCCCTCCCCCATTTCTGTTCCAGGAATTGTGTGTGTTTTTGTATGTCTATTTTTATGATTGAGCAACATCTTTTCCCAATGACTATTCCCCTTTTCCTCTCTGTGTTTGTCTTGGCACATCTCCTGTCATACTCATCTGTCTTTCTATCTCTCAGATTAAAAGGTGCAGTGACAGTGTCATGAATCTCTCTGTGATGGGGAGTGTGTGTGTGTCTCAGTGAACCATGAACCTCTGCCGATGTCCTCAATGAGTTATTTTTTAAGTACTGCATTCATTAACTATTTGTGGATATGTACACACATGAAGAAGATGACCAGATGATTGATTCTTGATATTTTTTTAAAGCAGGGCAAGAAAATGTCTTTCTGTGTCTTACAGTCATGAGCCATTTTCTCAAAGAGAGCGATAAAAAGTCAAATGTGATGAAAAAGAATGGAGAAAAAAAGAAAAACAAATCTGTGATTTTCTGCAGCACCATGTGATTATCCATATTCATTTTCCTTTCCTAAGTATATTCCAAGTCTTGTGCAGTAATTACAGCGTCATTCTAGCACTGTAATGCAAAGCTATAATTGCTATGGTGGATCCTACTGGACTGTGACAGAAAAAAGAGAAAGAGGAAAAAAGAGGAGTAAAAAGAGCGAAAGCAGGAGAAAGAAAAAAGCACAATATGAACAACAAAAAGGGAGAAAGGACAGAGCAAGAGAGAAAGGAATTTAATTTAAGTGCCGGTTAATTAAAGATGCCCTTCAACACCACATTCATAAGGTTTCTGTTTAAGTCAATAACAAGTCAATCCGAACATAGTTGATGGTGCAAGACCTTGCCTCTTTTTTAATTTTCACACTTTTAATTCTATTGCCGTCTATTTTGGAAATTACTCATCATAATTAACTGCGAACATCCCTAATGTAGAGTTCATCTTTCTAATTGTCAGGAGTGAGAGGCCTAAGAGCTACAAAGTTAAACCCCACGAATAGGGCATTCCCATGCAAACCAATAGCCAATAAACAGCAGTCAGCAGGCTAATTGGAGCTGCATTGTATTGCCTCAAGCTTAACTGCATCTCCCATTGTTTTACTGTCTATTTCTGCTGCTCATTTGGAAGAACACAGAGAGCGGATTGGTTTGGTCATCAACTTGTTTTCAGCCCAGAGGATTTCCTTACGAATTTTAAAGGCCAAATTAGTAACAGCGCTGTGACGCACCCTGCTGAAACAGTCACCCCATTACTGCCATTCTTTATGTTTTCATTATGATTCAATGTACTTCTTCCACTAATTCATTAACTCAGTTTTTCATGCAAGGAGGATTTTAGCCGCAGTGTACATTTTTGTGAACGCTACAGTGGTGAGGAGCTTTACTTTATGTTAAATTGGGTTCCTAAAGTTACCTAAAACATTAATGTCAATATTTAAGTTCTGTGGAATTGTGTTTGACTGGATAAATTCAAAATTATGAAGGTACACGAGTAACCACGCAAACACAATGACCACACTCCATGTCGGAAATGGTTATGTCTTGCATCCGAGCTGAGCTTTGATGAATGCATGATATGCAATTATGAGGCAGCTGTCTGCAAATAGGTGAACCATGGTCACAGTGATATAAAACAGCAAAGAATATTGGTCTTGCAGTCAATTAAAAGGCACAAAATATGTTTGCCAAATGATTTAAAAAAAAAAAAAAAA
>NW_019445294.1:0-1903 GCF_002814215.2 Seriola lalandi dorsalis
CCCCCTCATGATGCTGGCCACCTCTGGTAAAATCGCCTGAATCCTCAGTTGAGGGGAACATGCAATTCTACCCTCGGTTGTATAATGGCCTATGTCAAAAGTGTGACTCTTTTGTTGAGTTTTTTGTGTTTCCTGAAAAACCTGAAAAAATGACTTAGGCCATTATTTTAAGAGGGTGTCGATATAAAATATAGATAAATAAGCCGTGAAGCAACCAAGGTAACAAATATATAAAATAATAAATATTCATATAATAAATACAGAAAAAATATCTAACCAACCCATTATTATGAAATGTTATTTTGTCCTCCTCCATTTTACATTAACAGCAGTTTTATTTCAAAATGCCATTTTCCCCAATGTCACTTTATTCTGTCAAGGCCTGTTATGTTATTGGCTTTTACTTTTGTCTGAATATATAGTTTGTTTATTCATAATGATTTATTTCATGTCTTATTTATTAATTGAACGTTGGGTCTACATAATTCTGCACAAAACATCTTGAATTGTGCAGGTACTGTAAAAAAGAATATACAGTTCATATACAGATATTCGCAATTTACAAAACAACAAGAAAAATCCCTAAACACCAATTGACAATTCCATTCAGATCTTATCCTGGTGTAATTCTCATTCACTGTCAAGGTGATATGCGAGTGTGATATAAAGTGTAAACGACCTGGGAGACTAATTTGGTGAGGTTAGAGAATGTTCCACGTGGACAGGGCAGAGGATGGATGGTGGCCCTGGGGCAATAATGACCAGCAGGACAAGGCCCTCCTTCTCCTGGTGAGAGACACAGGGAACACAGCTGCCATTTGTCAATCATCCCAAAATAGGAGTACCAGTGGAGAACTATGTCCTCAGATAACTAACAGGCTGACAATCAGGCTGACATATTAGCAAAATGTGGTTACATCAGACTATACTGTACTGTATTTCCTAAATTTGTGAACATGCAGTGCATGTCTGGTAAATACTGCTGTTTACCTGCAGCCTGTGACAGAGGTCTTGGAGAGGTGTTTCCATGTGAGCAGTAATATCCTTCCCGACATGGTCCAGTGACAGCTGTGCCATTTCTGGAAGAGCAGTAATGGCCGCCGTCACACTGCCTGCACTGAGAGACAGACCAGTAGCCTGGGTCAGGACCGTAAGTTCCCTCTGGACAGCCTCTCAAGTCAAATCCGGTTCTTTCAGGGCAGTAAAAGCCTGCAGGCCACAGAACACACACAAGGAGACGCATAAATATGAAGGACACAAAGATTTTGGTTAAATTATAGGTGCATCAGCTTTTTCATTGATCATTATTGTTTGTTTCTGGTTTTTAATTATTTTGTTTGATAATTTATTATAATTTTTTTTAAGTGGTTTTAAGGGCATACAAAACAGTAAACCACAAACCTGCAGGACACAGGTACAGAGTGCCAGATACACAGTACCAGCCTGGCACACAGAGCTCACACTGAGTAGCGTGAGTAACAGCAACATATGTGCCTGGATCACAGGGAACAGGCTGAATGGTTCCCTCTGGGCAGAAGTAACCCTCAGGACAAGATCCCCCTGTGACTCCATCCGTAGGGGTGGATGTCACAGCTCTCTCTACACAGTAATATCTGCAAGAGATTAACGAGAGAAAACAAGAGTGCGAAAAGCCTAAAACCAAATATAACGAATATTATATGAACCAGTGATGGCTAGTTTTAAAACCTAAGTGAAAAAATGGCTGGGAAGTATTTTTTTGTGAGTTAGTCTTAAATAATAGAAGTAGTGTTTATTTAATCAAGAGTCTGGTGTACCCCCCACTGCAGGATCCGCTAGGTTTAGTGAGGCCGGCAGAGTCACAGTAAAATCCCCCCAGACAGGGCCTGCACTCCTCCTGGCTGCGCAGGCCTGAGCTGTTTGA
>NW_019445295.1:0-1922 GCF_002814215.2 Seriola lalandi dorsalis
ACCTTACTTAAATAGTTTAAATAAATGTAACATAAAAACATTGATGTAATTAAATAAGATTTACTTAATATTTTCACAAATGTAAAGTTTAGTTTTAGGTAAAATTTACTTGATACTGGCAAGTGAGTTTCACTTGATATTGCAGCATTAAAATTTACTTAAAACATTTGAGTGCAAATTGTTACGATATATTTTTTAAGTAAATCTTACGAGTTATTTTTTTCAGTGTACTATACATAAGATTAGTACTTCAGTGGAAAACCACATGTACTGTATGTGGATTAATATCCAGAATCTTTTGTGTTGAAAGCCAGGGAGGAGAATATTGTGCACCCACTCATCCTTAGCCTTTCCAAGCCCTTTTGGCTTAAGTGAAACCCTGTTTTACAGACCCTGACCAGTTCAAAACATATAGCTGTGTCTAAGCTATTGTTACATAAATGTTGCTTTATTTTATTCATTCAAGAATAACCAACTCAGTGAAAGTTGTCTGTTTCAAGACTTTCATGAATAAATAAAATTCAAATCTTTGCTCAACTGCCTGCTAAGGGTTATGCAATTCTATGCAACATTTTCCTGACAGACAAATCATAGAATAAGGTCTCCGGCACTCAGCCTTTTCTTTCCAAGACTACAGAATCAAAACTTCTAACTACTAATTAGTCTTTTTTATGTTTAACATGTCATTTCAATGCAGTTTTTACACCATATTATCATATACTGTAAGCTGCTAAATGTTGGACATCAAGATATCGAACAACCAGAAAGACATGGGAGCAGAATTCACAATATTTATGCACATCTGTCATTGCAGGATGTATTATAAATAAAGTTGAAACACAAGTCTGGTCTAGTTTCCTTCAGTATTTCCAATTTTTAATAAAATGTTGAAATTGTGCCTGTCTTCACTTATGGTATAGACCTACATATTAGTGCTGAAACAATTTATCAACTGATTGGACAAAAGAAAATTATTTGCCAACAATTTTTATAATTGATTAATCATTGTAGTCATTTATCAAGAAAAGAATAATTAGACATTTTCTGCTTCTTTGATTTTTCTTGTTCTGGGTTTATGACTTTTGCTTGAATAAAAGTAATTTCAAGACATTGCGTTTGATTCTGAGAAATTGTGATGGGTATTTTTCACTTGTCTCTGGCATTTTATACACTAAAAAGCAATTGATTAGCCTAAAAAGTCTGCATCATTAATAAATACATTTGATAATTAGTTGCAGCCCTCATAAAGGAAAACAATATAAATTCATAGCAAATGATCTGGATCTGTCCCAAAATTTTATGTCCATGTCCTGTCCCTCCACTAAGTTCAATGGAAATCAATTCAGTACCTTTTGCATTTTCCTGCAGAAAAAAAACAATGCCCTATCTCACAATGTTTATTAAAGTGACAAAAGAAATTCCTGGATCAGTCCCTTTAACAGGATCAGCACCAAAATGAATGGGTTGTTCTCTGGCCCATACCCCATCCCTCCACCAAGTTTGATACAAAACAGTTTGGTACTTTTTGCTTAATCCTGCTCACAAACCAACCAACCGATCAACGAACAGGTTAAAACATAACCTCCTTATAGGAGGCAATAAAGGGATAGAAAGGACAATTAAAAATACAACTACTATAATCTGGTTGCACTGGCCATGCTTGCCATCTGTTGGCATTATATTGCATTCAGCCCTGATAATGCAGAGACAGCAAATGGGAGGTGTCTGCTAGAAAGAACTCTATAACAAACTCCCATGAGGCCAAGAAAACACAAAGCCCCATACACCTTCTCACTATAACAAATACAACCTGAAACCATCAAAAATCTTGTATTTAAAGATAGAAGCTCAGCATTTAAAGTTTTTACCTCAATAATCCTCAGAATTGTCTTTTTCAAAACCACCAAAACTATTCAATACCA
>NW_019445296.1:0-2415 GCF_002814215.2 Seriola lalandi dorsalis
ACACACACACACACACACACACACACATTAAAAACCAAACATCACAACAGACAACAATTACAACCCAGTCATGATCTCATCCCCTTTATATTCCCACTGCAGACAGAATGCATCTCTATATTTTTTTGTAAAGCAACTCATTGCCTTTTAATGTTTTAAAAGTGTCTGAATTATTTAGCAGCATAGTGAGCCGGATCACTTCCTCTCCATAAGAGAAACTTTCACAGAAAAATCACCTGGGGGAAACTCACTGTCACTTCAAGTAACAGTTAATAGAATCAACAGACGATTTCCCAAGGGATCGATGTGAATGCATGAGCAGCAAAAATGCAGCAGGAGGCTGGATAATATGTTTACGCCTGGCATCTATTACAATGTAGCAACTTTTACAGAATTTCAAATTTAGAGTTTGCCCGTGGACAGACTATTTGAACTGAGTTTGACTTGAAGCTTTTTCACACAGGTTACCTGAGCAGACTCCCTCCGCCCATCTCCTCCTCTGGGTACGCAGGATCAGCCTCTCTCTCCGAAATCTCGTTCAGGGCCTGAAACAACAGATACAACAGTTTAATCATGTGGAAAAGGATTCAGGGTAAAATTATTTATGTGCAGCAGCTTCTGGAAAATAAAAAAATTACTATCTTTTTTCTAAAATGAATGGCTGTAATTTGGAAACTGGGAGACCTATTAACACTTAATTAAAACAAAATATATTGGATTACATAATAGCTTTTTGGCACACCACAATTTATGCTAAATATTATACATCTTCTTTTGGATGTTTGGATGACAAATATATTTCAGATTGATTTATTTTTGTGCCTCAGTTTTTAATATTCTTTAAATAAAATGTACTTCTTGTTCGAAGCTTCTGCTAAATGTTTCAGGATCAAACCTCAAGATGGTTTGTTACCTCAATTTATTTTGGTAAATTCAGACTAATAAAAAACCAGACGAGAGGAAATAAACCTGTTGTATAATGAATATACAATTAGTGATGAAGATACTTCTCTCAGCTGAAATTGAAACATGGTGTAAGGCGTCTGTTCCAAAGTGAACACGTTTAAATAAAAATTTACATTTAGATGAATTTCCATTAAGAAGACACGTTTCCACCTGAGCACCTACAGTAATAGCTCGTTTTTCCCCACAGTCAAAGTAAGTGGACACAAAAAAACCTGATCAAGCTTTTTTTTGGAGAAATGCTATTGATATTTAATGCCTCCTTGGAGTCAGTTACAATACCTCAGGCTGAGAAGGAAAGACAGAGGCTGACAGGCTGTGAGTCCTAACTCTCTCACTTCAAGCCCAGTTTTGACAGACACAGTAGTGTCAGTGTGGGTTAGGGTCTTTATTAATTAGACTTTGATCGTTTCCGAGATGTTCTTTTGTTCATTCATCATCATTTCGTTGAGTGGTTTGAACCAGGGCTGCAACTAATAAAACTGTCATTAGTTATTGACTAATCAAGATGAATCCATCCATCACTTTGTCTGTAAAATATCACAAAATGATGAAAAACTGCCATTACTTCCATTACATAACGGTCACCGAGCAACACAAGTGACATAGTTCTTTTTATCTGCCCAAAACCCAAACATATTAAGTTTATTTTCATGTATGATAAAGAAAAGCATCACATTCAAATGGTTCACATTTTCTCTCAAACAAGACTGAGAGCCTAAAGCTGAGCTAGTGGCTCTGTGAGGCTGTACTTAGCTTTGAGCTTAATTCTGTGTTTAGGAGGTTTAATATTTACCATGTTCGCCACCTTAGATTAAAGTATTAGCATGCATTAGCAACATATGCTAATTAGCGCTGAACACAAAGTACAGCTGCAGGTATTCGGTCATAAACCATCTGGACGCATCAAAATTTTGACCTTGGATGAAGTTTTCAGGGATGACAGAAAATGACTAAAATTCATCCTGAGGGGAACGTCAATGTGTGTGCCAAATTTCATTGGCTTCCATCCAATAGTCTTCAAGATATTTCACTCAAATCCAAAAATTCTGCCCTCTGGATTCATCCTCTGGGAACCATGAATGTCTGTACAATGATTTTATGGCAATCCATCTAATAGTTGGAGTCAAAGTCTGGATCAAAGTGATGGATCGATCAATGATGTCATTCACTGACCTGTCATTTCAGCTCTAGTTCAAACCATGCTCTTATTTAGATCTCACCTAAATGTTCAGAGCTCCGCCCCCTTTTCCCTGCTGTGCATCATACTGTTGCACAGCAGCATCTTGGTGGAGACTGGTTTTATATGTTAAAGCCCTGCATTAATGAGAGTGACTTGTCTTGTCTTGAATGATGTGTGTGTTACCTCCTTCATGCAGGGGAACCTCTTCTCACTCTCCAGTCTGGAGGGTGGGGGGACCTCCAGGCCACTGAGCGGGTCCAGAGTCAACG
>NW_019445297.1:0-1890 GCF_002814215.2 Seriola lalandi dorsalis
TCACAACAACCTGGAGTTGTTGCCCTTCAGGCATTTTGCTGATACTGTCATATAGAGTGACTTACAGTGAGTACACCAGCAGAATAATGCTAATCATTAATCTTGTATCATGTCAGTGAAGCTTTCAGTATTTTCTCTGCTTAAACTGCTTTGGTTCCGCTATAGTAACAGCTGTTTTTAAAAGACTTGATTACCAGTTAGAAAATTAGCATTTGTACAACTATGTGCTGTAGATCTTGTCTTTTTCTCTGCAACAATGAGTCTATTAGCTGATTTATACAGATGGCACACAGAGGGACTCAAATGAAAGTAAATCAAACTACAGTAGAGCCCTGCTTCTGTGAGCTGAAAATAGTCTCTTGCTGCATCGCCTGCCTCCCCCCCGTCCTGCATTCACAGCATTAGGTAATGATGACAGTCAAATTGTAGGTCAGCACTGCTCATGCTTGACTGCCCAGCCTGCCAGTATTTTTCTTTCAGCGACAGTCACTGACCCTGAAGAATAACAGTGGAGGCTGAATGGGCCGGATATGAATGGATGCCTGCCGGGGTCGACCATCTCTGGGGCCGACTGCGGCCCGTCCCGACCTTATTCTATTCATTATTGTACTCTTTCTCACTACTCCCGCTTTGCTTTCCTCTCCTCTCTCTGGCACATTCTCTCATGTTTCATTATATCTCCTTTGTAATCTCTGAGTTTGTTTATCGCTCTAAACACCAATGATGCTCTTCATGCTCGGAAAAACAGAACACTACAGAACAATAACACTGAAGAATTAGATGGAGGACAGTGCATTGATGATGGGATGTTTTTTCTCATAACTTTTATCGTACACTAACCTTTCAAATTTATATTTTTTGCACTTGACTTCAGTGCCATCTCTGTGCAGTGCTGGCTCATGAAACACAGACACAGTAACGATATCACATGATGGACATGGAGGTTACTGTAGTTATCTAGCTTGAGAAACAAATCCAAAAAAGCAAAGGTGAGATTTAACCTACAGCAGAGCTTTTCATAGAACTTTGTGTGTTTTTAACCAACAGGATGTCTGTTGTTTGAGTTTGTTTATTCACAGTTAAATGAACAATGCCGACTTGTTCTACTGGTGCAGAAATATAAACCAGTGGTGGCAGTTGTGGGAGCTCCTGAGACGTTCCTGGTTTAACTTCAGTTTGGCAGCACTGATTGGCGAGGTCTTGTTACCCCATTATGTTTTACGATGAGAATTTCTCTAGACCCCCGACCGCGCGTCTCTTTGTACTCTAACTGATTAGCGTTTTCAGGATGACATTCCCCAGCCCTCACAGCTCTGTCATTAGTGGAAAAAGTTTTTGTTGGTCTTTAAAGATGAATTCCTGCTTCCCCTGAACATTATCCAGTCTCATTAAGCAACCCAAATACTCTTATTGGGATCTGAGTTCCAACAGTGCATCAAGATCCCGACAATGGCTTACTGTATCTAGTCTATTCATACATAATAGAAAGCCCATGACAATTTCACAAAGTGTAAAAGATACTTAGTTTACTTTTACACAAGGCTGAAAAAATATTTCAGAGGCTTTTTGGCTTAAAAAATCACGTACATAATTAATTGATTGTCAAACAAGTTCAGATTGATTTTCTGTCAATCGACTGGTGGAGTAGTTGACTAATGTTTTAGCTCTACACTTCAGACGCACTGACGTACTGAATCATAATCCTCTATGTAGTATATCGACACCCTCTTAAAATAATGGCCTAAGTCATTTTTTCAGGTTTTTCAGGAAACACAAAAAACTCAACAAAAGAGTCACACTTTTGACATAGGCCATTATACAACCGGGGGTAGAATTGCATGTTCCCCTCAACTGAGGATTCAGGCGATTTTACCAGAGGTGGCCAGCATC
>NW_019445298.1:0-1856 GCF_002814215.2 Seriola lalandi dorsalis
CACACACACACACAGATAGCTCAAACATTAAAATGCAAAAGCAATTAAACGCAAGCCACAATAGTGCCGAAGAAGTGCCAACCTGACAGAAGGACTTTGATTATTTTAATTAGAGCAATATGGCTGACTCATCCATGAATATAACTGAAGGAAAAGAAGGTTCATTTCCCTGACTGAAAACTTGTTTTAGACTAAAGCTACAGTTAGAGGATACGACTACTTTACATATGCTTTAATGCAAAAGGTCGAAGCACTTATGTAAATGTGTTTGGAGAGACAAACTGTGCTGATGAGCTACTTTTGTATTATGTCTTTTATTTAATGGCTCCAACTTATTCTAATTGTAAATGTATGTGATTTAAATGTGTTTAATAAGATGGCTCCTGCAGGAACTGGGAATTGCATTAATCTGCATGCTAAATTAGTTTGTCTGAATCCAAAATTTGTCTGGCTCAGGGAGCTGAGCCCTTGTAAGGGATTATAACAGGGTATTAATACTAAGATCCATGGAAAGCAAAACAATGTAAAGTTCCTTTCTGTTTCTGAAGATTTTGCATGTGGGCAAACTAATTACCATGGTATCATTTTGCAGTCATGCTGAATAAGTGAATTTGCTCCAGAGTATGTACCCAAGCAGTTTCCTTGCAGATATGTCCCTGTATTGTCCTTTTTGACTAAAGTGTTTCTAGTTGCAGTTTATTTGTGCACCTAATACAATTCAGTTTGAGTGCTTTATGTGTGCACAGGTGTTTGGGTTAATGTCTGCTGTCTTGCTGTTTATATACACGAGTATGTCAGGGAGAGGAGGAGAAAATGGAGATGCAGTCAGATGAGGTAAAGAGGGAGAGAATCAGGAAGGAGGAGGACAAAAGGAGTATTTGTTGATCACCATAGCTTAAAGCCACAATCTCAGGCAGTTTGTTTACGGAGGATAACAATCACATTGGACTTCGTTGGACTAGGAGTGTTTCAAGACCTAAAAACCACCTTTCATTACACAAGCCTTTTGAAAGCATAATGGTCTGTTTGCAACTCCCTGAAGAGACATCCCTTGCCCAAACATAAACCACAGATGAGGCGGAGAGAGGCTGGAGAGTACAGTGAGGAGCTGTTACAGTTAAATATACAGCCGCATAATTGGTACACCCTATGTTTGCAATTGCATCTCCTTGGATAAATATACAAAGTGTTCTCCACCCATTACCTCGCTGAGATATGTAAACTCTCAATCTAATGTCACTTATAATCTAAATAAGGTGATGGAATATGCATTAAAGTGTATTATACTGTAAAATATTGGCTAAACCTGTATAATATTCATAGAATTGCAGAGTTGGCGTTGAGGTTCCATCATCTCAATGTTGTTTCCTGATATTTCCATAAAGATTTACCCATTTTCTGCCCCACTATAATATCTGGTACCTTACATTATCCCTTTCTCCTACTTCCCTAAGTGTACTAAATTGTTTTGCCAAATATGTTTTGCAAGAGATGCAATTGCTGCCTGGATTGCTATTCACCAGCAACGTGTTTTTCAAGTCCAAGTGTACCACATAGACTGATGGGAGGTAGTCGACTGCATGTGGTTTGGGCTACTAAAACACTTTGATTTAAGTTAGGTTGTTTTTTGGCCATGTATCATCACTTTTTAAGTTAATATGGTGAACAGGTTAGCAAACAGAATTGCTTATTACACATGCAGCAGTTAAGGGGCATCATTAAGGCATTCATTTGGAGTTGTGTTTGGCAAATGTGAATCCAATATTCAGTCTTTTTAAGTTGTTTTTTTTTTTGGTTTCTATGAGGGAAATATCATAAGCTGCTAAATGCGCAGCTATGTTCAGCAGCTAGTTGCC
>NW_019445299.1:0-1792 GCF_002814215.2 Seriola lalandi dorsalis
GCTAAATAAAGATGGTGAACGTGGTAACAATTATACAACATCAGCCTGTTAGCATTGTGACTTAGCATGTTGGCATGCTGACGTTAGTATTTGGCGCAAACACTTCTTTGCCTTACTACAGCCTGGCAGAGCTGCTAGCATGACGGTAAACTCTTTGTTACTCCCTTATATATTTTTTCTTCTTATTATCTTTTTACCTTTTTATCTTTTTCTTCTGTGACCCACAAAAGTGAATTGATTCCAAGTTTGAGATAGTACAAGATCAAAAACGAACAGTGAAGCAATTACACGTTAGTCTGTCGTCAACTTCAGCATGTTAGTATTGTCATTATGAGGATGTTAGCCAACTGGTGTTAGCATGTAGCTAAAAGCACTGCGATGCTAAGGTAAAGTTTCACAGAGCTGCTAGCATGGCTGTAGACAGTATTTTTAGAGTGAACACACGGCATACTCAAACCCACACTTAACAACATGTTTGCTTAACAGCCTTAAACAATTACTTCAGGTGGAAAAGTGAAAAATTCAAAGAATGACTGCGGGGCTATGCCATAAGGTGATTTTGTTATTTTGTCATATTCGTGGGCTCAACTCAGAGTAAAGTTGTATTTCACTGATGGAAATTTTTTCTCATTTCTAATACGACTGAAGACTTTTTGTTTTTATGTGATTTGACTTGGTATGTAACCATCATTTCAGACACCTTTCATTTTTAAAAGTCTGTCTCTGCCGTCCAGTTAATTATGAGTGCAATTGTTATAAATAAAACCTCACTGCTCACTCTGCACTAATCACCTGATACTGAGTGATCTACACCCTGAAATTAGCAGAAAGTAATAATTAAAAAAACAGCTTTCTCAGGATTGAGATCAGGACCAATTCAGGCGTTTTGATTAAATATTGACTATAAATCCATTAAAAAAAATCAATAAATTAATAAAAATAGTTCACAACACATGGTCAGGACATCCATAATTGAAAGTTTCATATAATACCTGCACCTCAGTACAGAAATGGCAGGCGTGGTCTGGGCTGTGTCAAAGACTCTTCTGCTCAGATAAGCTGAATACAGTCAATAAAAAAAAAAAAAAGATTTAATAATATGAATTAAGTATAAGAATATTTATAAAATGTTGCAATGAGAAGCTCAATCCCCTAGAGGGCGCCAGTGGACTTGATGAATAAAACAACTCGCCCACGGCACCAAAATACACCAGAAATGGCCCGAACAATTTTTTCTTCACACACAAAATCCAGTGACTTGTGACTTTCTTGTGATTTTCTTTTGACTTGAGGCAGCAGCAACTCAGCAAACAAGTTTTGGGCTTGGAAATTCAATCAGCTTTTCAACCAGCTTGATTTATTTACTTCTGCACTGAGGAGTCTCAGGGGAACAGTACAGCTTACATTGTTTATCTACTTTCAAATCTGATCCTGACCTTTGACCTCCCACACCTCCCTCCCCACACCGCAGGCTTGTTAACCCAGCGGAGGAGACCCTGGAGGCGGGCCTTAGCAGGGAATTGTCGGAGGAGCTGGGCGTGGCTCTTCCTATGTCGGTGGAAGATCATGTGGTCTCCTGCCATGCCCCTGCTTCATCTCCCTCCTCCTCCCGTCTTATCACTCACTTCTATGTGAAGAAGATGGAGGAGGAGCAGATCTGGGAGGTGGAGAGAGCAGCTGCATCCACTGCAACAGATCATGGACAAGAGGTAAAGAGAGAGAGAGAGAGAGAGAGAGAGAGAGAGAGAGAGAGAGAGAGAGAGAGAGAGAGAGAGAGAGAGAGAGAGAGAGA
>NW_019445300.1:0-1938 GCF_002814215.2 Seriola lalandi dorsalis
AAAAAAAAGTCTTTTACATTTGTGGGGCAATTTTCAATGGCGAGACATAAATCTTTGTAATGGCTTTATTTATTCATGCCTGTGTTTATTTGCATATTTTTCTATCTGTTCACAAAGGAAAACAGACAATTAGTAACCGCCTCATAATTAGTGGGGAAGTTAAAGTTCATCTGCAGTGCCTGGGCAGGTGCTACAAAGACCGACTGCATTAGCTCAATAGAAAGTTGGATCAGGACGGGCATGATGAGATGAGTCTTTGCTGTTTCACTTATGGCCAACAACCATTATCATGTTAGGCCAACATTGGCCTCTTGCCTATGGACAAAGAGTATGTTGGCCCGATATATAAATGTTTGGCTAGAGCTGAATAGTCTTTTAATTAAAAGTTTTATCGTGACTGTTTACCAGTGAAGTCCTGAATTAATGTGACAAAACAGTTCCAAATGTTTATTGCAGTAAATACTCCCACACACTCAAAATTCACTTTTCCTGTGGATTGTACAATAATAAACACATAGTGTGTGTGTGAGTGTGTGTTTGCCTGTATCAACCCAAACAGGTGTTATAGGTGAAAGCTTTTGGACAGATAATATGTTTTAAAGGCTCCTAACTAATTTTAAATCATCATTACAGCTAGCTTTTCAAAAACCATCTTCATTAATAGCCCTCAGTCAAGTGCCTCTTCGTGCCATGAAATCACCATGAAGTTGAATCATCATCTCTCGCATTGTTTGTTTATTTTTTTCGTATTATGGAAGTGTAAATAATTGTTGAATGTTGTTTTTGACTACAGAAAAGATGCCACTGTGAAAATTGTCCAGGCAGTCCGTATCGACATGCAATTAATTCACATAACATCTTTCTGAAAGTATCTACGTCATAGTCCAGCAGTTTCCTTCAGTCATTTTGAGATTACATTTATTTACCATCTATGCCAGAGAGACCATATATATGAAGATTAAAATTTTTAGATGGCTTATAATAGGATGAATCAGTTAATTATCTATGGGATTAGCAGGCCATAGATCACTCAGTTTGAGCCAGGGTTTATCCTGTAACAGCAGGGATGTCCTGGTGTCATGGTGATTTAGTCAATTTTTTGTGCTTCCTTTTTAATTTCCTTTGTCATTTTTTTATTATTGATTCTGTCGGCATTGATATACAGTAAAAACTGACCTTCATTAAATAAAAAAAAAACTAAATTCCCATGATTGATTTGTCCACTTCTCTTCTAATCATTTGATAAAATCTTTAGGCAGCTTTCCCCTGGTTCACACCAGCCAATCAAGTAAGCCCCCCCCACTCATCTCTCTCCCATACAGGAGCCACTCACTAATCAGGGCACTCTTTATTAACTCAGTCAGCGGTTTCTGCAGCTGCGTCCAGACGCCAAAATCCAACCAACTCCACAGTCAATGTAATGATTTGCCAAACTGAGGGTTTATATTGCTGACTGATTATGGATCATTTTCTTAATTAGGTTCCCTCCGCATCACTGATAAGAAACGGACTGTAAAGAAATAGCTGAAGACCACACACACACACACACACCCGCAACACTTAATACATCCTCATGCCCTCCTCCATCTGTCTACTGAACTGGAGTGAGCAAGAAACCACTTCGCTGCTTTTACGTCTGTTTGCGTGAACGCATTAAGACTGCTCTACACAGTTTTGCTCTATTGTGCGGTAATTGTGCTCTTAGATTGGTCTAATGCCAATCTGCCTCTGGGCTTTTCTCTTAACTAACAGCTGTGTTTCCATGGTGGTGATCAATGACACCTGCTGACAAAGACAAGAAATCATGGCTCAGTTTCTGATCACTCTCGGCTAACTAACGTTGCTCAGCTGACAGACCTGTGAGACTGCAATTAGGGGAGCTGATTAAAGGCCCTTCTGCTAAGTGCTACTTTGACCTGTGGTGGTGAAATCTGTCAA
>NW_019445301.1:0-2162 GCF_002814215.2 Seriola lalandi dorsalis
TTTGTTTTCCTTTTCAGTAGTTTTGGTTAAGTCACTTGGAGTGACAGAAAACAGAAGTTTTGAAATGCTAATTTAATCACATTTAGTTATTGACTAACTCAGTAAAATAACTTGATCTTAAGTTGTTTCAGTTGGTAACTCAGTTGAAACCATCCTGTGCAGACGACCTTCATTTGTAATTTACTTTAATACATTTTGTATTCTACGGATTTTAATAATTTCTCATCCTATTTGTTTTTCTCCTAAATAGAAATGTGCATGTGTTTTCAAACCACAAGTTTTAATTAGATGAGCTTTGATATCTGCACCAACCCCCCAGTTCATGCAGCCCTGGTTGGGACTCAGTCTACACTAAGTCTGAATTTAATTAATGTTATTCTATATTTTTTCTGCACATTTATTTTTGTATATTTAAAGGAGTGGCAGGAAGCTTTAAAGGAAAGTGTCTTTATCTGCAGCTTGAAAGAAATGTTGAATTTCAGGTGCTTTTTTAAAAATTCAACCACAGAAAAAGTTGCACAAACGCAGTGGATGATGCCTTTTACGGCCCCCAGGGGCCCATTGTCTCATGGTCTGTCCATTTGTATCCGACAGGTGAAGCAGCACAGAACAGTTTGACATAGGAAACACACAACCCGCTGTCACATTAATATTTGGAGTAGTTTTTCCCACCAACACCAGTTTGTACTTCTGTTGATGTAATTACAGGTTCTGCAGACGTGATTATTTAAATGCTTCATGAGTTCAGCTTGTTTTATACCAGAGGTTTATAAGTAAATCCTGAGCAGTAAAACCAGTCTCCTGTAGTTTTAAGCACAAACTAAAAGACAGTTTTCTTTACAACCCAATCACCACTTTACTTTGGAAACAAAACCAGACAGACATAGTTTGCAGTTTTTGTCCATTTGTTTCATCGTTTTATTTTTGCCATCTCCAGTCAGGTGATAAAGGCCTCGAGTGAACAAAAAGTTTGCAACTCTACCACCCTCCCCAACCCGATTGAGTCCCTCAAAAGAAACACACACCTCACTGCAAACCGCCTCCCACATTTCGGAGGCCCACACCGCTACACACTCACGCCTCTCAAAACAAAATGTAACACTCCTTTTGTACTGGGGGATGGCCGGGGCAGCGGGGCGAGCCCTCGACTGCCCTGATGACCGAGGTGTGAGCGCACAGACCCTCACGCCCCTCAAACTTCTACACAGACAAGAGACTGGCATCACGAGGGTAAATCACTGAAGTTTGTTTCTGTTCTTGGGGTGGGGGGAGAAAAAACAAAACAAAATAAAAAAAAAAAAACACTTCTCTTTTCTTGGTTTTAGAGCTTTGACATGCTGGGGTGGACCTCAAGTGCTCTTAAGTGCTAGCCACCACCAATCCCAGCCATTAGGAGAAAAAAACGGACCTTGTTGCGCCCAATCCACTCAGGAACCAGAGCAAAGGCCATGCTGGAAAGCGGTATGGCTGCTAGAGGGACAACCTAAACCAGAATTTAGTATCTACAGGGGCAACCCTCCCTCCCACTGCTTTAACAACTCAAAAACTGCCACCCTCCCCGACCCCTTCCCTCTAAAAGGCTTTAGACCTGCTATATTCAATCTAAAGAATATAAAAAAATAATCATACAAAAGCTGAATCCCGTTGTTATTTAAACATTCAGGAATGTGAGTGGCAAAACCAACACGTTGAAGGCAAAAATAAGCAGGAATGAGCAACTGATCATTATTTTTGAAGTTGTTTTATATAAAGTAGATTGTTACCAAACAAAACCTCAGTGATCAGGCAGAGGACCACGCAGCGAGCTGCAGTGGAACATTCCCAACAGCAATGGAAAAGAGAAACGAGAAGGGGAGAAAATAAAAGATCAATGATGAGAAATCACAACAGAATGATTGAGGTTGTCTGTGAAGGCCGACGCTTTGGTGACAGAACCAATGAGAATGCAAGAGACTGGTTGTGGGTGGTGCTTGTTGCCTGGGCAGCAAAGTCCGTCTCCCTATTTGCTGGCCAAGACCTTGGTAGCGACAGCACATTCCTCCCCCATGGCAGAAATCACGGTGACCTGCGGAGAGCACACAACATGTTCGAGTCAATCATCTGAAACTTTACACATGCAGCTCGCACTCCTCACATTTTCCCCCCGCGGGGGAAAAATTTCC
>NW_019445302.1:0-2127 GCF_002814215.2 Seriola lalandi dorsalis
AGAATGTTAGCAAAGTGAAGGGAAGTGTTTTAACACTTGTCTTACGTTTAGGTATGATGACTATAAACAGAACTGAATTGAATTGAGAATTTATGTTACTTTAATGCTAATTCATAGTGCCTGCCAGTGTTAAATTAGGCAGAAGGCATCTCAGGACTTAAAATTTTAAAAGCATAACCAGGACCTTATGATATACACCCTCAACAAATTAAACTACCCCATGCTTCCCTTTATGAATACCAGTTCAATAATGGCTCAAAATCCCAGTTTGCTTACAGTGAAGTCACTCTGTGTAGGACTTGAAATTTGTTTTCTTTGAAACCATCTGATGGTATTATCAAGAGTAGCACTGTGGTAGACAACAGCTGTTTGCTCAGAGCTGTCAGGGTGAAAAGCTCTGTCTGTATTACTGGTTGACATCGATCATAACTTTGTTCCCTCTTTCACAATCAATAATACCAGATGGTATTAAGTATGTATGATGGTATCAAATAGATGATATTATATATATGATAATGATATGTGACCTAATTAATTCCATGTACTTGCATCATAAATGTGTTCATCGTGTAGAAAGAACACTCAATAGTCTTCAGTATACAAACAATTTGCACATGCATTCCCATGCATTATATATACATTACATTTAAATTCATGCCAATATGTGAGTGAGCTGCATGTGTAACATTCAAGTTTGTGTGCTATATATAAGTATGTATACGTATGTTATTGTCAAGCTTACATGCATGCTCCTGAAATAGAGTTTCACTATGAGTGCTTTACGGCTGTTCAAAGGAAATGAGGTTTCGCTTGTGTGACACATATTCTTTCCTCAGCGGGTCCTAACCGTAAAGGGCGTCTTCTAAAACAGCTCCGTTAACCACTGTGTTGTGGTTAATGGTGTCGTGAACCAACTATTTTCCAATTTATGCAGATCCATCTACACTAAAGCAGCAGCTTAATTGTTTTACAATTACAATATATATATATGAAAAGCTTACAACTTTTTTGATAGGTGATAAATACAAAGTTATTTGTAAATACGCATGATTTGTCTATCCTCCTGCTCCTGTTTTGACATAAACAACCAAAGACTTCAGACCAAATGAATTTCAATGCCAGTTAGCAATGTCTGACAATGTTTAACCAGGTACCACTATCTGAACTTGTATATAAGTTGTGCAAAGACAAAAAGTAATTCCCTAGCTACCTGTGCCTGAATTAAAAAGTCCCAGAATTTATCATAACATAGATAAAGATACTCTGATATTGCCACTGAGATTTTGAAATGTTTATAAACCTTGAAAACCAGGTTATAATATTCAGTTTTTGGTCAAACTGTTTTAGAGCAGTGTTGATTCAACTGTATGATGAATATGGAGGGTGGAGTTTGTGGTGAATTGTGCTGCATTATACAGGGAGGTCTTACAGTTATTTAGCCAAACCTCATTGTGTCAGGCCGAGACTCGAAGCAGGACTCAGACGCAGAGATTTTGGAAAACAAAAGGCTTTTATTGAATACACCGGAGACCTCAGACAGAGTGACAAACAAATGGCTATGAAAAAAAGACTAAACACTAAACTCTGAATCCTGAGGAACAAAAACACTCCAGGAGAAGGAAAAAGGCACTAATCAAAAGAAACAAACCGATAAACACAAAACGCTCCGTACGGAGGAAAAACCTGACTATATAAAAATCAACCAAAAAATAATCTACTCACGCTACTAAGCGGAGGATCTAGAATAATAAATAACTGGGCTACATGAAATGAAAATCACTCATGCCAAGGAAAAACTAAGATCTATGAAAATAGGCTAAGGCAAGAACTACAAACAAAAAAATCACTCTTAACGAGGAAAAACAAAGGGCTATGAACTTTAGCTATGGCAAAATTTACAAACAAAAAATCACTCTTCTCGAGGTTCAGAAAGCTTACTATGGCGACTGCTATGGCTGTGGACATGGACAAAAGGCTCGGGTGCAGGACGAGGACGAAGACACTCTGGCACAAGATAAGGGGAACACAGACTATTTAAACACATGGAGGGAAATAACAGGTGGAAACACTTAGGGCAATCAGACTGAGACACATGAGGAAGGGCAAGTGACCTGAAACGAGAGGAGA
>NW_019445303.1:0-1852 GCF_002814215.2 Seriola lalandi dorsalis
TTAAGGATTTTGGCTAAAGATCAAAATGTAAAGTATGTTCAGCATCTGTTTAATCTCAAAGGTTTACTGACTCCTAGTAAAAGAACCAAGCTTTAAATAGCACAAATATGCTCCTTCTTATGTGCCCTGTTGCTATATATTGTATACTGCATATTCTGCAAATCAATAAATGAGAAATTATTCCGCCTGTGATTCAAGAAGTGAAGTTACAGAAAGTTATTTTCCTGGATAAACCAATTACAGTTATCTCCATATTTTTGCTCAGTAGTATTGGCAAAACTGAGATAGGAATAGGATTACAGGTAATATTGGTGCAAACCACATGTCATTTAGTGAAGGAACATTAAAACATAGTGAGAAAATAACAAATGTCAAAGTTGATAAAGTCAGATGAAAAAAAAAATCAAGATGGGAGGAAATTTTAGTTGAATTTGCCAACAGATGGTCAAGAAAAGCACACCACCAACAAAGGCAATATACAATGCAATACTGTAATGATACAAGTAAAGGAACTAAAATAAAAAGGCAGTGATGCAGCCAGTGAAACCTCGGGGGAGTGAGTGGAAGTGAACTTGTATTCAAAGACAGACAGAGAAAGAAGCTGTGGGCAGAGTTACTGAGAGAAAACTTCTTTCTGAGGCAAATCCTCAGTCTGTTTCTTTCACAGGATCAGAGGTTATCAGGGTTTATTTGAAAGCTGTGTGATGTTTTCTGCGCCCATTGAAACGCTGGATACCACAGAGTCCCGGCTGATACCACAGTTACATGCTTAATGAATGTCAAAGGCACCCAAAGCACCAGCAATTCACTGCAGCTAATGTTTCAATCCTGCTCATCTTTTCTCCGTGTTATTTTTGAGCATGAAAGCGACACGGCCGGTAATAACTGCAACAATATTGATTATACTCTTTATCGACTCGCGCAGCTTTGAATGCCATGAATTATCACTGCAGTCAGACTGTCAGAGTCTCACTCTACAGCATTAATGTCATGACATTTGGTCCCTTGATTTAAGGCCAAATATTAGTCAAGGGTCTGAGTACATCCAATATCTGAAAGTGGAAACGTGTAGAAAACAATGAACAAAATGATTCCCAAACACATTTTGAAAAAATATCCATGTAAAGCAACACTAACATCAAAATTGATATTTACATCACTATAAAGCATATTTACACCTGACTGTACACAAAAGTAGCCACAAACCCAGAATCACCACTTCATATATTTCTATTTTTATTCTGAATTTGTGTTTTTGAAAGTCCCGTCTCATAATTAAATCTCCGGGCATAAATATAGCAATCGCGTGTCGTAATGGTGGCGTTCAGTCATGCTTTCACATCGTTAATGGTTTGTTTGTGTGTTTGTTTCCTTCAGGCTCAATAATTAATGGTACCACATTGATTCAAACTAATTAATGCTTCTTGTCAAAAGTGAACACACATAAATGCACTCGTAAAGTGGACATGCCACACACTTTTTCACCATGCTAGCAACATGGCGCTGCAGATGACAGTGCTGGTCCGTGGCATTGGGCTTGACTGAAATATCTCATAAACTACTGGATGGATTGCCGTGAAATTAAGACAGACATTCATGGTCTCCAGAGGATGGATCCTAAAGACTTTCGTGATCCTTAAACTGTTGCCCTGGTGGCACCAGAGGTTAAAATTTATGTGGTTTTGGTTGTTTTTACAGAGAACCGTGGAATGTTTCAGGGAAGTTAATTGAGAGCTAACTTGCTGGGTAAATTGGCTAGTCTCACGTCAGCTGCAATATTTTATTTATTGTCTCTTCAGATGCTCACCAACGAGAAATACTGTTTATCTTGGTGGAGATACTGATACTGATA
>NW_019445304.1:0-1872 GCF_002814215.2 Seriola lalandi dorsalis
GTTGCATTAATATTACATGAGGTCCCTCCTGATGTGAACTGCCAAGCATTTATCAAGGTACTGCTGTGAGTCAAATGACAAGCATTTGATCAGACATGATTGATGCATCATGTTTTGTGTCTCTGCAGAGAGCCCAGTCTGAACTGGCTGCCCACCAGAAGAAGATCCTCCATGTTGACAACCACATCGGCATCTCCATCGCTGGACTTACTGCTGACGCCAGACTGCTCTGGTAAGTCACAGACACTGATGGTCTAGATGGAACTCGTCAGTAAAACTGTATATTAAAATATGTACTTAGTTTTACACAGTACCAACACTGTCTCTTCCACAGTAACTTCATGCGTCAGGAGTGCCTGGACTCCAGATTTGTCTTCGACAGGCCCCTCCCCACGTCACGTCTCGTCTCTCTTGTTGGCAGCAGTATCCTCTCTAATGTTGGCTTGAAGTTCTGTAATGTATAAATGTCATGCTATTGTTAAGACTTCATAGGCAGCATGAGAAATTAACAACAGCTGACTCTAAATGCAGGGACAATTTGTCAAAGTGTCTTGCCAGTTGAAGGTATTAGAAATGTAAGAGATCCTGCACAGTGTCAGATTGTAAGAATACTGAGCAATACTCCCCTCTCCTCTGTATATGTGTCAGTGGGCTGCTTCCCTGTGTGAATGGGGGGAACTGAACAAACTACCGACTGTTAAGCTGTCAGAGAAATAAATAATAAGGGTGACTATCCGTGATCCTTGACTGAAACTCCAGAAACCCAAATCCCAACACAGAGGTATGGAAGGAGGCCATATGGTGTAGGACTCCTCATTGCTGGTTTTGATGTAAGTTTGCTCACTCGCACTGTTTGTCAGATATTTTACTTCTGTGTCCTGTGAAAGAATAAAGGTTGTACAATTCCGGTATATATTGTGAAATTTGACCACTGCTCTTGTTAATTTGTTGTGTGTCACCCAGGACATGGGACCTCACATCTTCCAGACCTGCCCATCAGCCAACTACTTTGACTGCAAAGCCATGTCGATCGGAGCGCGCTCTCAGTCTGCACGCACCTACCTGGAGAGATGCATGGACAAGTTTTCTGACTGTAAAATGGAATTTAATTTGCTATTCTTGCATACTCTTATTTCAACTGTTGAAACTAGGAGCTCTGTTTTTGCGTCTTCTTTAAGCAGTTTATTCATGCATCAGACATCTGTAAATAATTTGATCATCACTGTTGCTCATCGTTTCAGCTTGTTTAAGGGTCATGATTGCGCAAACGCATGCAAAGAGTTGAATTTTACCTGCTGATTGACACCTGAAAGAACCTCATTTCATCTCACCTTTGGTATTTTTTGTTCTCAGGTGAACTGAATGAGCTGGTGCAGCATGGCCTCCGTGCTCTGAGAGAAACCCTCCCCACCGAGCAGGACCTCACCACCAAGGTACATCAGATCTACAGCTTTATTTATGAATCTGGTTCTAAGATTTAGAGGTGTACGTTAACAAATCTCATATTAAGTGTTGTATTTTTTTAATTGGAAGAAACAATGTACAAAACCTAAGTCAAGTCGTTCGGCCAAATGGCAAAGAAGTGTCTAATCTGTTTAGTAATATTGATTTCTAGTTCTTTGACTGTTACCTCTGAAATACCATGTCCTTTATAGAAGTAAATAAGGGATTCAGAAGGTGAAAAGACACTGAAGATGTTGCCATCTTTTTTTTTTTCTTTTTTTTTTTTTTCTTTTTCAATGCCTCCTCCACTAGTTATTTCATCAGTAAATTTTCCCTGTGTTTCTCAGAATGTTTCCATTGGCATCGTGGGGAAGGACAAGGAGTTCATCATTTATGACGATGATCAGGTTGCCCCGTTCCTGGTGGGAC
>NW_019445305.1:0-2099 GCF_002814215.2 Seriola lalandi dorsalis
CAGTCATTTTCTTATACAGTATCGCATAACAGTAACTCTGTTGGGCCTAACGTCAAGCCAGCCATAGCGAAGAGGCAGACTTCCGGTTAACATTGTCATAATAAAAACTTTTTCAGGCGCGTTGAACGGATTAAACATAGCAAATTGATCAAATGTGAGTCCTCCCATAGAGGTCATTTTAATAAAACATTTATATTCTATATTCATATACTATAATTGCATCTGTGTGTCGTCAAAAGGGACAAGAAACACTTTGGCTGACCGTTAATAACCGTTAATAACCAACCGTTCTGAGCGTTACTTCCGATGTTGCCAACTCCTCTCGTCAAATCACATGTATTGTTAAAGTAGAAAAACATTCTTCCTGGCACTGACATAGCTTAGACGAGATTGATATGGATACTGGACTGAATTTATTTCATTTTATAGCTATAGTTAGCTGTGTAGCACTCTGACATTTCAACAGGACGAAGCCAGAGTAGTTCAACGACTACACTGTCTCGGGGAATTAATGGGTCCAAGTTTCTGGTGTAGTTTTATTTTGAAGGACAGTATTACTTAACTTCCGATGTGGGTCTAGTTACTTGCCGCAGACTTGACGCACCCGGGGTCCAACCAGGGAGGCTTGACGGACGGATGCGGTGGGTACCAGCTAACAATAGCTCTGCCTTCCAGCGGCTCTACAGACTGATACGCGCGGAATGCGAGCTGTCAACAGATGCTTCTAACACATGATGACGCTCTTGGGATTAGAATGGACGCTACATCTAATTTTAACCTCGGGACCAAAAGGCATTATAGTAGGGTTAATCCAGTGTCCTTGGTGCGGAATTCTTTTGTTTATAGAAACCACGCAGAAATATTGTACCGAGACCAGCTCAACTCAATATAGCATCACCCTCCGGCACTGTCAGTTGGTTTTAGGGCTTTAAAAGTTGGCGTGGGCCTTGCACTGCATCTTTTTGCACGACTGGTGGCCATCAGCTCAACGCCTATAACCTCCTGTGGCCCCTGCAGGGATGACAAAACTGTGTATTTTTGGCATCACAAGCCAGCAACACGATAGTCAGCTCCCTGGTCCATATGCACAGCTACTTTTCCAGTGTTTATCTTTTTACTGATTATAATTTGCAGTTGACAAGTGCTCATTGGAGAGTAGTTTGCTTATTCAAGCAGCTGTTCAAAATTATCAGAACTGATAAAGCATCATTGATGGCTGCACACACACATTGGTATAGTGTTTCTTTTTGGCACTGTGGCAGGTGATGAAGTTGCTCTGGGCCCAACCAGCTTATTATGTACCCCCGCTAGACATTAACATTGAGCAGAAGTGTTGCCATGATATTGTTTGCGTCATTAGGGGACACTTTTAGTCACTTTTTTGAAATAATTTCTCTCCAGTAGCTGTAAATCTATTATCCAGCTCAAGCCATGGTACAAAGGGCTTATTTCAAATCCTACCAGCAGCTGGGGTAGCTTTCCTTCAGTGGATATTAATGTGACTGTGGTTATGTGGACCTTTTTGAATCTATTACCGACTCAGACAGGTTTATCAAGGAGATTGACCAAGCTTTCAGTGCCTGTTTAGTGCACTTCCAGAGGGCTGTGTTACATTAAGTGAAAGTACACAGTGTTCTGGATAAGTAGTGAATATGCTCATGGAAGTTAAATACGAGTCAACATGAACGAAGAGCAAGAAAAACATTACGATCCATTCACAAGGCTCTGTCTTTTCAACATGTTAAACATTCAGTTCTCATGTTTTTCCATCCTCTTGGACACAGCCTGCCAGCCTATGACCTAGTGAGGCCCCACAGGCAGCGATAGGGTTGGTCCTCGCTGGATGTGATTCATAAATATTTTTAGCTTTAATCGTCACTGGTTAGCACTGCTGGAGAGGGAGGTGGGGGGGCTTGGAAAGTGGGCAGCAGGGTTCTGTCATTGTGGCTGAGTCAAATTTGGAGGACCAGCAGGCCACATTTTTTTAACAAGGAGGGCAGCAGTTCAATGTCACATACACCCCGGGGAAGGCCATTGTGTTCAATGTGATTTTCACTAAAGCCGGTAATATTCTGTTTTTGAACCAGAACCCAGAGGAG
>NW_019445306.1:0-2123 GCF_002814215.2 Seriola lalandi dorsalis
TTTTTTTTTTTTGTTTTTTTGTTGTTGTTTTTTTTTTTTTGCAACCTGTTAGGTGATAACCTAATCTGAAAGAAAGACAAGAGACCATGGATGTCCAGAGCTGATCCACAGGAATGGGATCTTGGCTAATCCAGGTATAGGTGCCTCAAACACTGTCAACACATGAAGTTAAATTAAAAGATAAGGCTGATATTATTCTATATTGTCAACAAATCCCATGGACAAAAAACAACAATATCTTACTCCGTCCCTCAATGCTTCCCTTCCGACTTCGTCCGGACTTCCCTTTCTCTGACATTCAGCCATAAGCCCATTTGCTCTGACTGAAAATGAGGATTTTTAAAAATGACTGACAAATGCATAGTTTTTTAAAGTTATTTCCTAAGACTGGGGGACACCATAGTTTTTTAGCAAATGTTTCTCAAACAAAGGTTAATACTGCATGTGTTGGGGTATTTCGGGCATCATGATGGTTCCCATGTTTTGTATTGAAGGCATGACACCACATTATTCAGACAGCAATTAAGGTCTATGACACAGCTAGAAATAAGCTATTATAATTTGTCCTCACAGACACTACATGTTACTAGGCTCAATTCAGTGTCGTTCTCTCAGGGGAGTTGGTGAGAGTAACAAAAATCAAAAGTATCACTAGTCTCACAGTTAAAACATTTAAGAGTGTGGCGTTTGTTTAATTAAGAGAACAGCTACAGGAGCCAGCTCAGTCTTAACAGTCAAAAATCCGGTACATGTAGTTGTTGCATCAGAAATCAGCTCACTCCAACATGGCTATGGGTGATCCACCACAACAGACCTGACTAGCAACAATCTATAACTAACGATTAACATAAATTAGCTAGATACAGCAATAAAGCTCAAGACACATTCAGCTTTTTTTTTTAAACTATTTGCACAGTTTTACAGAAGTTACAATGTTTTGTTTATAGCTAAACTTTAAGATCTGAATTATTAGTACTACAATGAAACAGGGAACTTAACTTTTCACTAACTTCGTTAAGTGTTTTAAAATGGCAGAAGTTAAAGAAAATGTAAAATTATTTAAATACAAAGTGTCAAAAATGTACTCAGTGAGCATTTATAGACCATAAGAGGGCGTCAAAAGCAATATTGCTGCAAAAAAGCAGTGTTTGAATTTAAAAAATGCAAAAGCATTTGCAAGATCTTTTGGCTCTGGACATTACCGAACAACCAGCAACTGGACTGAAGTCCTTGTAGCGCTTACATTGCTGACTATAATAGGCTACACAAAACTCAAACTATGTTCTGACTTGATACACTTCCCCATCTTTCATGTAAATAATGGTTTAGTGCAAGGCAGAAGTTAACAAGTTAGCATGAACTACCTGCTGGCACACATTTATTTGCCAGATGGTGGATTCACCTGGGTAAACAGATTTGCTGAGTCTGATTGTGTTATCCTGGTGTGAGGGCCCACTGAGACACAGCTGGCAGGAAAGAAAATTGTGTATTTGATCTGTGGCATGGGTGTTAACCTGCATTAAAGGAGGTGGAATTTGTCATGATATTAAACCTATGTGTGGGATAAGGTATTTAATCTGTAGCAGTTTTATCCTGAATGTCTATAATATGTCAGTAGACTAAATCAAAGTAAATAAAAATGTCCTAAGCCCAACACTGTGTCGACACAAGACGCGTAGTGTGAGCTGCACGTAAGCAGAGCACTGGCAGAAGCTTCAGTACTCGTCTGTGTCTACACAGGATGCGTTCAGGCGCAGTATTCAGTGTTTCCTGCAGAATTAGATTGTTAATGTGTTTGTGAAAGAGAGAGAACAGGGCAAGGAGGGGCTGAGCAAATCAATGCACTGCACACAGCTCTACAATCTAGCAATGAGGCAAAACACAAACAAGTTAGAGAGTTTTATGCTATGAGAAGTTCAAAAATATTTCCAGTTGATTTTCACTGAGAAATTAGACTGTCGTGGGCCAAATGAACAGGTACGGGGAGATTTTCCACTGGTTATTCAATTGTGATTGATGGTGTCATTCTCTGGGATAGATAAAAATCTAAAAATGCTAAAGCAGGTCAACAAATATACTTTGGCGGCCATGAATGGTTGGCCTGCCTATGAAAAGTCTGTGTG
>NW_019445307.1:0-1873 GCF_002814215.2 Seriola lalandi dorsalis
TGGGGGTGGGGGGGCCCATAGCGGGGACAGGGACCAGATCCGGTGATTAGCAGGGCAAGCGTAGGGGCCAGGCAGCTGAGTGGTGGAGTGGTTTGTTTTTTTGTTTTTTTTCCCCCCTTCCTTTTCCGGGGGGGGGGGTTTGCTCAACCTGGCTGGTTGGTTGGGTGCAGCACCATCACCCAATCCCATTTAGCACCTACTACCTCTAGGGTAGCCCCAGTGAACACCAGGGACCGGGACCAGGGCCCACACCGCCGCTGCTGCCAAAAGCTGCAACCAGAGGACTGTTGGATGAGAGGCTGTGAACTGAATATGTTGTTGATTGACTGTGTGTGTGTGTGAGTGTGAGTGCAAAAGATATAAAAATTACTGGTAGTAGAGAAAGAGAGGGGAGAAAAGTAGAGAGAGGAAGAAAAAAAACAACAGAATGTTATGGTAAGGAGATAATAATAAGAATAAAGATAATAATAATGATAGTAATGGGGATGCTTGTAATAATGTTTATAAATGGGTGAACTGCCTGATCGTTTTGTTAACGTTTGCTACCAATCCCAGTCTGAACCTGTGTTCTGCCCCTGTAGTGGCAGCTACGCTCCAGATTCAGATTCTTCTTGCTTCGGTTACATCACCGGCTGTACTACACTGTGTTGCAGGGAGGTCACTGTGTGTTCCCATCTGTCTCATGTTGTTGTCACAGCGGTGGGAGATGAGAGTGTTGCGAGGAAGCAGCCCCGAGTGCTACGGGGCAGCTAGGTGTTTGTAACAAGACCTATGAGCCGACCCGACACACGGAGACACCGACACCGCGCTCACGCCGCGGCACACCAACACACACACATCTGTCTGTTCACTCCCGAGCGCGTGTGTCAGCTTCTTCACGGATCTCCTGGAGAAGTCCCTCCTCTCCGGTTAAAGGTGCAATAAGCAGCGGTGTTTGGATGCTTGTGGGAAATATTTGCTTTTTTTACATGTTCATGTTGGATGCAATCATCACCGCAGTCTTCCGCAGCCAAGAATGTGCCCTTAAAATGAAATATCATCAGGAAAATAGCTTTTGAAAAAAAAAAAATCACCACTTCACCGAGTCAGGACCTCCAGTGGCTCATCTGACCTTTTGTTGATTTTCCATCAAGGCCAAGGCAGTAATGGAGAGCTTCTTATTCCTCGGAGGAAACCATTATTCCTTGAACACTCGGATCGTTGGAAGCTTAAGTGATTCTGACTTTAACCTTTCCACTTAACTGTATGCATGTGCCCCATGTGGAAGTACTGTATATGTCTTTTCATTTAACAGACAGGAGATATGAAGTCTAACGCACACGGAGATGGAGAGAAAGAAGTACAGCAAGAGGAGAAGGGAAGCTGACCAGGAGGGGGGCCAATTACCGATCTATTCAGCCCGTGCCGAGATGATTGAGTTTCATAAAAATCTATAATCATCTATCAAGAGTTAGAAAGTATTAACACATTTTGAGCTGATGTTATTCTATCAAATGTAAATGCACATTGAAGCATGACAGGCAGCAGAGCAGGATTCATCGACTGGAGAGGGATTTCATCCATGTTGCTATGTATGCTTGGTTCTTGTATTTTTCCTTTCATCACAGGCACGCACACACACACACACACACACACACACGTCCTCGCTGGTGTGTGTGTGGGAGACAGATTTACAACTGAAGGTCTCTGGTGGAGGTCGGGGTAAAATAGACCAGAGACCTCACCTTCACCACGGTCTAAATGAACCTGACAAGCATCTCTCCTCCTTTTAACAAGAACCTTATCTTAGAGTCTTAAAATAAATACCTTACTAACTGACCACTTATTTGTATTATGCATCTGCTTTCATTAAAAGCCTGTTGTTGGTTAAGTG
>NW_019445308.1:0-2131 GCF_002814215.2 Seriola lalandi dorsalis
CAATCCTCGACACATGAAACCAAAATCACCTCCTTGGCTGGACGCCATAAGGGGTAAATTTAGGAAATATGTTTTGTACAGTACGGGGGAAATTACCCTTTTAAGCAATGTTTTCAAATCCAAATGATGTTTCAGTGTGCTTCTGAACTCACTTTTCTGTACACATTGAATGCAATTACCATGACAAGTATACTGTGTTTTCTGGATTTGTCATGGTGTTTGGTTTGTTGTAGATGTCACTGGGTGGTTCGTCTGTGGCTGTGGTACAACTGCCAGGGGGTCAGTTTCAGGTTCAAGGAGTTATCCAGTCTGCACAGTCATCAGTCATTCAGTCCCCTCAGGTGCAGACTGCACAGGTAAGACCAACCGATAGCTTCTGTTTAATTCATCTGCTTACATGAATTTCCCCAAGGGGATAAATAAAGTATCTATCTATCTATCTATCTATTTTAATTTCTTTATATAAGCAGCCACCATTTTATACAATTACTTATATTCACTTGTTAATTCATCTCCTTATTTCAAGATCCAGGATTCAGATAGTGAAGATTCACAGGACTCATCAGACAGTGGAGCAACAACCCAAAAGACCAGAGAAATACTTGCAAGGCGGCCGTCATACAGGTAAAAATACAAAAACAAACAGTAAAGATAGAAATTTTCACAGAAACAGTTGTGTTTGATGAATAGTAATTCAAGGAGTCTTCCTCTTCTCACCTTGTAGAAAAATCCTAAATGAGCTTTCATCTGAGGAAGTGACACACATTGAGGGAAAGGATAACAGCCCAGCATCCACAGGAGTGACAGGTGTTACAGTACCCACCACCCAAATCTACCAGACCAGCAGCGGCCAGTACAGTATGAACCTCTCCCTTCTACTTACTTACATTAAAAAAGAGATGCTTTTGTGTTAGTATGTTCACTAGATACAGCTGTCTACCAGAGACCATTTGTCGCTTTAGCTATTAACCACTTTGAGTATTAGCCATCTAATGGCCCAAAGCTCCGAGCCTGTGTGGTTTTTTAACTTATCAGGAAAGAGTTCTTTGCAGTACCCAGAATGATAGCCTAGCCTGCTGCTTTTCTCAGTTGTGTTGTCATCTGTGTGGTTTTTCCAGTTACCATAGCCGCTAATGGCACAATCCAGCTGGCGACTCCAGGGTCCGAAGGCATTCAGGGTCTACAGGCTGTCACCATGGCCAACTCTGGTGGAGCCCAGCAAAGCACCACCATCCTGCAGTACGCCCAGACACCTGATGGCCAGCAGATACTGGTGCCTAGCAACCAGGTTGTTGTACAAGGTGAGCAGAAAATAGCATAGTCTGACAAACTTTATCTAAATTTCTTCTAGTTTGTTTGGGGATGTCAGTTTGGATGGTGGGCAGATTTCAAAAATGTGTTTGTCTTTTGAGATAGTCAATGGCACAGTATCTTGCAACAAACCAGCATGCCATGGCCGATGAAATTTGTGCAAGTGGATACTATATCAGTTAGAAAACCTACTATTGTGTACTGTGTAGCTTTGTGCTAATTCTACCGTTTACTTTGATCAAGACGATGAACAGGACATTTACATAGGTTTAAAATCTGTTGTCTCAGTATTTACTAATAGAAAAATGGTGTGGTTAATCTTTTAAGTAAGATCTCTGAAGTAATGCATGCTGCGTTGCAGAACTCTTATGACTCCTGTTGTTGTGCCTTTACTCTTGGGTTTCTCTCAGGTGCAGGAGGTGAGGTACAAACATACCAGATCCGAGCAGCGCCCACATCCAGCTCCCTGCCTCAGACTGTCGTTATGACCTCTCCTGTGGGACTATCTCAGAGCAAGACTGATGATCCAACACTTAAGAGAGAAATCAGGCTTGCAAAAAACAGGTAAGTGCACAGTTTCTTGATGTTTTGGAAAACATAAAATAATCATAAATTATCAGATATATGCAGTAATGGAGAGTACCGTGTTGATTGTAATTAATGCTCATCTCAACATTGTAGTGTTGAATGATCTATGTATTACCTGATTCAAATATTTGTTGTTGGAATGTTATAAATCCAAGTATACAACGCTGCTCCACCCTGGGTGTTGCCTTTGATTTTTCATTGACACATCATTAATCATCCTTTTTGAATGGCC
>NW_019445309.1:0-1844 GCF_002814215.2 Seriola lalandi dorsalis
GGGATGAAACGCAGCGATCGGCAGCAGGAACCAGACAGAGGCAGGGATTTGCAATTTAACCCAAATCACCAGAAGTCGAGAAGCAGCTCTTTTAACATTAGTTCAGTCCCATCAGGACGCAGTGAAAATTGCTGTGTTTATCCACATGAAACAATTTTCAGTGTTATTTCGAGAAGAAGTAAGATGCAGTATCTGCTCTTTTAGTGTTATTTTACAGTAATAAATACATTCAGTAAAGTCAGTTGGAGAAAACATAAAAATGTGTATTTTAAATGTAACCAGTTTATCTGTCTGTTCAACATTCGAGAACGTTTTTGACCTGAACTTAGTCTGTCAGGGAACGTTTACACCCAGGCACGACAAAGCGTCCAATAAGCTCCAGAAGAGTTGGTTAAGTTTAGGTAAAGTGTTTGCTGAGGTTTGACTGGTGGAACTTGGGGAAAGTGATACAGAACTCTGAGAAGACGAGGACAGAGGGAAAAGAAGAAAACTGGCTTGTTGAGGAGGTTTGAGGACTTAAAAAATAATGCAGAGGCTGGTCGGATTTGTGTTGAGATCACAGCATTGCAAATTCCTAAAAGTACTGGCAGTACAGAAGCTGTAGTGTTCGGGTAAAAATCACAAAGTAGCAGCTGCAGCAGAAGCAGTAGTAATGTTGTAATAGAACAGACTGTCCTCACAAGAGAAACTACAGTATAAGTCACGGTGTGATGTTGTTATAAAGTCTTAGGGGCTCAGAACAGTTCATGCGCCAAGTACCTCACTATCTTATCCTCTATAACAACAATAACAATAATCCATAATACATCATTTGTCCATGTTGTTAAGAAGTGATTTCTGATCTGACGCTTCTACCAACAGGACAACATTGTTCGTCAGTGCTTAAACATTAACGACCCAGGTTGAGGCACAAAAACAACTTGGCTTGGTTTATTGATTGATGAGTATTTATTTCTTTTAAGAACACTTAGATTGTGGGATATAGTGCTGCTATTTTACCATTGTTGTTATGTGTGACTGATTATTTATATATTGATTATTACCTGCTGTTCTGCTATTTATTTCTTATTCTTTATAGCCTGTGGGCTGAAGGAGAGCCACAGCAAATTCATTTCATTACACTTGAATGCACATCTGCACTTTTAATGTAGATGACTATAAACTTGAAGTTGAACTTAAGGAAACATTATGACTATGCTATGAGTTGAAATTACTACTTTGTTAAAGTTAGGGGACCTTTGTTGTCATGGTTACAGTAAAAAAGCTTGGTTTTAGGTTTTAGGCAATTTTATACATGGTCAAAGGAAACCAAGGTTGACTGTTGGTAGAAAACTGGAAACGGCCAGCAGACACCTGTGTTACAGCCCCGACCTCTTCCCTCTTCCTCCTACTATAATTACTTCTCCTCTGCTCTCGATGGACAACAGTCATAATTAATAAAGCCACTAGAGGTCTTTGTGACTTGAATGTAAACATATGTTGTTCCAGGGTATTTGCTGAGGGGAGGACAGTCCTGTGCACACAACAAACAATGCGTAGAGCCGGGCTCTTCTGCAGCAGCTTGCAATGTCTCCAATTGTTGCTGGGTCTGTGAATGCCTCATTTGCTTAATTACTGAGGATTGGGGATGAGTGTGCGAGAAAACAAGACACAAGAACCATGCAGCAAGCCTCGGGGAAAAGGGCAACAGTTTGGCGAAGGCCCTTGGCTTCTTCAGCATGACAATGTCCTTGTGCACAAAGCCAGGTCTGTCAAGGAATGGTTATCCCAGATTGGTGTGGAGGAACTTGTTAACAACCTCTTCCAGCACCTTGGGGATGAGCTGGAATACTGACTACGAGCTA
>NW_019445310.1:0-1969 GCF_002814215.2 Seriola lalandi dorsalis
TAATTCCTTCACCACTGATGTTCAGTTTGATCAGATACATTTTTAGCCTGAATAAATAGATTTCCAATTTCCCCCACTTTTCAGTCAGCTAAAAAATATAGGCTACTGTTTGCCCTAGCAAGAAAGGTGTGTTTTTCTGAGTGGCCCAGAAGTCCAGAATATGAGCTCTTGAATCGAATATTGCAATGATTACATTCTTTAACTCAACACAAACACAATGCACAGAATGATTTCAGCGCACACGGTTTTCTCACCTTCAAATTCTGGATGAAGTCACCATATGGTGTTTTATTTGCAATTTAACAAACCCTGAGAAGAAGATATTGAGACACTGCAAAGCCATAAATAAGTACAAATGCCTTTTACTGAATCTTGGCTTGAAACCAACATGTTTGCTCTACAAAACAAGTTGTCATCAGAGTGTCACGCGCACACATTCGGTCAGTCTATGTGCAATGACAACTTTTTATACACAGGATGTTTCATTTCCTACATCTTTGTGTTGTAGAAGTTTTACTCATTGTGGTTGGGCCGCATTAAAACAACTGGCAGCTAAGATGCACAAACAAGAGAGGATGCAGATTTCCTGAATGCTGCTCAAAGCTCAATATTTAACTGTTCTGCTAGGAGATGATCACTTGCAGGAGTCACTGAAGTGTGTCAGATCCTTTTAGGCTGTGTTTCATCTGCAGCTGTGGAACTGTCAGTGAAACATTTTATCACAGGGGTACAAATACTGTTATGCACTCATCAAATTGTACCGACATACCAACAAAAACAATACAACAATGCATGTAAATAAACCAAGAACACATGAGCACAAATTCACAGAATATAAAATATTACAGACTTTAGCTTTGTAGAAACAAGCTTTAAGATATTTGCATGTAGGGCTTGTAGCAAATGTGTCTGCATGTGTTTTCTAAAATGTTTACTGTAATATAATATTTTCTATGCATGAATGTAACCCCTCTCCTGGGTCACTCACCTTAAAAAGCTAACATTACTGGCAGCAGCTTTACCCAATTCTTCCCACTGGCAGCAGCGGAAATTACCAGTCAGTTGAACTAGCCAAAATGGCACACCGTGTGTTTAAGAGTCATATAATTAAATCTGTTGTGTTAAAGTGACAAGTTGTGCACACTTCACTGGCTCGTATTGTTAAAGCATGTGTGTAATCCTAATTGTTGTGAACAGGTGGTCCTGCAGTAGCCGTTTCCATCCCGGTGGCTGGCAAAACACCTGGATAGGTTTCTGGAATGCACTGACAGACACACAGCTGAAGTGTACAGCCAGCTCACTACACAGATATTCACACTCCGCCGAGCATAATAAGGCTTCTCACAGCTCATGCCAGCTTTTCTGGCAGAGCACAAAGCACGGCCTGAATAAAACATCACCTTAATAACCCTGCAATATTCTCATGGGGCTTATGAATGTCTGTGCTACTTAATCGCGCATTTAGAGTATACTGACCAAATCACCCGTCATGGCACTTTTTTATCATCTATCTAATAACATGAAGAGATGGAGCTACAGGGACACTGTTGTGACAGATTTGCTAATAGTATCACATATAGGGAAAAGTCTGCATTATCCAGATTGTGATTTTTATAATGCAAGTCCCATTAAGCATAGATTAGATGATCACTCAACATAGGGCTCTGTGAGGTGTGAAATGCAGACCTGTGCATCTACCCAATCTACCTGTAATGTTGAACTTGAATGATTCCATTAAACACTTCAGTGTCCTTGCATAATTATCTTACATACTCTAACATAGTGGTTGCCAACCTTTTCCATCTCATGGCCCACTTGAAAATCTCAAAAATGTTGGTTGCCTGCTTATCCGACCCTATAACAATAAAGAGGCCAGATACTATGTTTTCAGAGCACTTTTTTTTTTTTTTATGATGACAATTGAATATTCATGACTGAACTGAAAGCCGGGAAAGCTACATTTTAAATT
>NW_019445311.1:0-1933 GCF_002814215.2 Seriola lalandi dorsalis
GGGGATGAAAAAAAAAATCAGGGGGAATGGAGAAAGTTGAGCCGGGGCAAAGAGGAAAGTAACCAGGAGCAAGAAGAGAAGGAGGGATGAAGAGGAGAGCAGGTGGTGGAGAGGAGAGAAGGGGTGAAGAGGCCAGGACTGAGGAGTGGAGGGGTGGAGGGAAGTCACTGGGGAGGAGGAGAGAGGAAAGGAGCATCAGGAGTTTTTGGAGGGGAGAGATGGAGGGCTTACTGGGCTTCCTAAAAATAACAGTTAATTCTGAACGCTGCAGCCAGGATTTTGACTAATAGAATAAAAGAGAGAGATCACGTCACCCCGCCGCTTGTGTCACAACTCTGGCTACCCCCTATCTTTAGAACTGAAGTCTATTTACTCATCTATGAAGCCTTACATAACCTTCTTATGTACCTGCCATTGGATCTTAGAGCAGCAAACTCCCTTGGTAAGAAATTTAAACATATTTTACTTATTTTTATTTTATTTTTTTATTTTAATTTTATTTTTTGACCTTTCATTTTAATCTTGTCTGTAAGGCACTTTGGATTCTGTCTCTGCATGAAAGGTTTTATACAAGTAAATTAATTATTATGATTCTTTAATTTTAAGAGACAGAGAGAATAAGAGGATGGAGACTGCAGAAGGGAAGGAAACGGTGTGAAGTCAGAGAGGAGAGGATGAGGCGGCTGGGCTAGGGGCCCGGGGAAGAGAAGCGAGGGCCACGGATCAGGGAACCAGGCTCCCGGGGGGACGGAGCAGGTGCAGGCTGCGAGCGAGGCCTTTGGGCCTGAAGGGGCTGCCAGAGCTTAAAACAATCTGCACTGCTCCTTTTTTAATTTGGCTCTCTGAACAGCCCACCCTCCACACTGACTGTCTCTCGCTCGCTCTCTCTCTTTCTCTATGCTTAACAGATCAGCGATCCACAAAGAGGGGTAAACACACACAGAGCAAAATTAAAATCGGAACTCCCCTGGCACGGCAAAACAAATTAGAGCAAACAAATTACAGAGAGTCAACACACAAACAGTGGAGCATCTGTGGCTCTCTGGACTACTGGAGCCGGTGGCTACCTCCCACACCACCACCTATAGTACACGCTCGCAATAAAGTCAGTGTCAATACCACAGACTCAATCATATTCTCCTCAAATCACTGTGACTGTCTGCGTTTAAAACAGTGTTGTTTTGGGCACAGTCTTCTTGTTTTCCTCTTTTGCATGGTTAAAAGCAGCTGCAGGAAGTTTACAAAGAGACCCGACGAATGGCGGATGCATGTTTATGAGCATCAGTGTGTGTCATACACAAATACATGTACAGTATGGCAGCCTTGAATACCAATTAAATCTTTTCTGTTCTGATTCAGTGTAACACGCCTGCTTTCTCTGTTCGTTATTCATGTTATTAATTTGAACATCCACTCTAAAGCCATTGTTCTGGTACCCCACATGTTTTCGTATATTATTATGTATATTATGTAACAGACATTCACAGAGAAGCGACAATTCAGTTTGGTAATAGAAAAGTGTAACATCGATGATGAACATCGGATTTTGGCTCCAGCGCCAGAGAAAACATCATCTCATTCAGGGGGAAAGAACATAGACGCGTTTAATGCTCTGACAAAGGTTTACCTGGCTGACAGCTGAGACTATAAATTGGGTTTTTACAATAGATGTAAACATGCATGCATCTAGCTTTTTTCATGTCGTCACCTTCCTAAAATAATGGCCTAAGTCATGTTTTGACAAAAATGTTTTTTTTGCCTAAATCACCCCCTCATGATGCTGGCCACCTCTGGTAAAATCGCCTGAATCCTCAGTTGAGGGGAACATGCAATTCTACCCCCGGTTGTATAATGGCCTATGTCAAAAGTGTGACTCTTTTGTTGAGTTTTTTGTGTTTCCTGAAAAACCTGAAAAAATGACTTAGGCCATTAT
>NW_019445312.1:0-1992 GCF_002814215.2 Seriola lalandi dorsalis
CCACCAAGTCAGTCCTAGCCTGACACCTGTTAGCAGCAGGGTCCTCAGCAATGGCGGTGCTAACGCTGATACTCATTGGGTGGCTCCGAGGAAAAGTTACAACCAAAGGCAAACGATGCTGGTGGAGCTGCTCTCCTGCGAAGGCTGGACTTCATTTGTGCTCTCTATAGCTGGTGGTTTGCCAAACAAAACTGCGATATGCTTTTCCTCCGTTGTGATTTTATCCTTCGATTAGCAATAAATACTACAGCACCCGGAAGTAAACTTACAAACCCTACTTTAGAGTTGACATAAGCGGCCATACACTGCTTCTGAATGGCTAATGATCGTTGACTTCACTGTTTGGATTGGTTAGGTTAAGGCATGTGAGAATTGTTTGGGCAGAAATAATAAGTCTTTCTGGATGTTCACCCTCACAGACTCGGAGGCGCGTTCCCGGTAAATTCGTGAAGTCTTAGGGCTGTCCCACTGTCAAACCATCGAGGGCATGAGGCCTCCCCAGCAGACGTTTTGAGATGTTTATGGACACTTTCCTTAGTGTGCGGTCTAATTTCTGCAGACTTTGCCTGAGGGAATTACTCAAAGTTCATAGCGTTGTGACATTAAACACGGGTTGCCATGGTTATCAAGGGACGCCCGGAAGCGTAAAAATGGCAAACAGCGGCCATAACACGCAAGAAATAATAAGATAGAAGAGGAACGGTTGACAAAGGAACGAACCCTAATGTTAGCACAAAAGAAAAAAGAGGGTACATGACAGTATAAACACGGAGCTCACTGTGATTCAGAGCCTGAACTGTGTAGTTATTTTGTCCTATGATGACATGATGTCCAAATATCGAAAAATTTGATCAGATCTGATCCAACATAAAAGGGAGAGAAGAGAAGGGATAAAAAATGTACAATCAAAAGTCCCAAACCCACAGTTGAATGCAAATGTTTTGGCATCATCCAGGTAATGTGATGTAAGTGCTGTCTCATTCCTCTTTGTACTATTTTGAGCCCTTGCAGCCTCTCACACTCATTCATTCACCAGGTGATGTCAATTAAGTCTGTGGGGGTTCAGAGTTTAGGGCTTATGGGGGACATTGGGATCATTATGCTCTCACCACTAGGGGTGCTGCAGGTGCAGCCATGGTCAGATTGCTTTCTCTCTCACTCCCAAGCAAATGGTTTCTACGGATGTGTATGTGATGTGGTTGTTTATGTGGCTATATAGCAGTGCTTACTGTAAAAGTAATGTGTCTGGGGCGCCCAGGTGGCTCAACTGGTAGAGCGCATACCATTTAGGCTCAGTCCTTACCGCAGCGGCCATGGGGTCGAGTTTGGCAGTACTAGCAGCAGTTCTTTCCCATTAGACTTAAACAGTCATTTGATTAATTTTAATTTTTGTGCAGGGTTCTCTTCAAAGTAAATACTTTTCATTTTGTCTTTATTTTCTGTTGTTTCTTCTTATGCCTACAATAAGGGATTTCCTGGCCACTTTGGGGGCAGCAGAAACAAGCTGTAAACACAAAATTACATTTTATCACGTTTATAAAGTTGATATGGTGAACTTGCTAGTAAGCAGTTGCCCATTTACACATCCAGCAGTCACGAAGCAACCTTCATATTTGCAGTCATGTTTCTTGCCACCTCATGAACTCTCCTTTTAACTGTATTTTGCTTTTCATCAACTTCTGAAGGAAATATCTGGCTGTCTATAGCAGCTAAATGCTCCATTTTGCTGAGCAGGTAGTGTGCAGTGGGTTTATCACAGCCTTTCCACTGAAAACAGCCGCCTGCTGCAGCCGAAAACTATGCTAAAGATGCTACAATGCAGATTCAGGTGATGTTTCTCCGTGACATCACTCACATATAAGTATTCATGTGACTTATTGCTTAAATAAAAGCATTGATTCTTGCCGCTTTGAGAAAAGAAATGTAGCAGTCAAGTTTGTTCTTGAGCTGTATATTTTGAAACTTTTCTCTATACCTTTCCCAGCTTGAAAA
>NW_019445313.1:0-1799 GCF_002814215.2 Seriola lalandi dorsalis
TGGAAGAATAAAGATTGGAAATTTTACCGTGAGGGATTGGCGGTTTTTAGCTTTCATCATCTGAGACATGGGGTTTAGCAATGGCCATCTCCTCCTTGCTATTTGCAATCATCTTACACTTCTACAAAACAGAGAAAAACACATCCGTTACTTAGTACAGGTACTGTATGCACATATACAGCCACAAACACAAAACCACATTACTCACTCTTCAACATTCTTACATTCAACAATGTTTCGTTCAAACATTTACATTAACTTTATAATTATTGTCGATCAATAACATGCTTTAACACAGACCAATTCACCCCCCACCCATTTACCTCAGTAAGCTCTTTGATGGTGTGTATGTTAGCCTGCTGAGTGACCTTCCTCTTTGCTTCCTCGATGTGGTCCAGGTTAAGGGTTGGTGTTGGGGGGGCGAGGCAGGGGGGAGGCTTGTTAGTGATGGTGGGAAGTGGGGCAAGGGGAGGCATGGCCGCAAGGGCACCCATGTTGGTCAAGGCAGCTGTCATAGTAGCCGCTGTCATACTTGCCATAGCGGCACTCATGGTGATGTTTGACATGCTGGGCATTCCGGGAATATTGGGTATCCCCATTGGACCCATGTTGGGCATATTCGGCATGTTGGGCATCCCCATGCCCATTGGGAGAGGTAAAGGTAGAGGTAAGGAGAGGGGGGCAGGAGATGGAGTGGGTAGAGGGAGCTGGAGGATGGCTTTTGGCCGAAGACTCTCAGGAATGGGAACCCCCGCCTTCGCACACATGGCAGCAGCATTAGCCTTAGCTATCTCCAGCAGCTGGTCCTTATCTGAACACAGGGCAATAGGGCATAGAGAGGGTGGATGGAGAGGAAAATAAGGCAACATTAAGCATAAGAGCACTCTACAACAAATCATAAAACAAAATCACGTTAAATTATGACATGAATGTTGATATAGAATCATAAATGTAAGCATTAACTGTCTTTCATTGTCATTGGTAACTATCTAATTGTTTTACCCAGTTCAGTGAGCCGTGGAGGAGTCTTGCTGGTGCTGCGTCTTGTCCGCGACCCTGAGCGGCGCTGTTTGCGCAGGATGAGAACTGGGGAGTGGCTAGGTTCCCTCTTCCACCTATCCCGTCTATCGAACGAACGACTGCGAAACACTGGGCGCCTCCCTCGACCCCTCGATCTAGACCTGCGTCTACGATCGGAGGAACGAGACCTAGATCGCCTGCTTCTGTCTCCTGACCTAGACCTTTTCCTCCGGCCTGTGGAGCGGCTCTTGGATCGCTTGCTCCTCTCTGTGGACTTGGACCTCCTCCTCCCTCTGGTGTTAGGTGAACGGGTTCGAGATCGCCTCTTGCGGGTTGGAGTGCGAGACTTGGACCGGCGGATTCTGGTTCGAGACTTGGAGGATGACCGTTTACGCCGTGTGGTGGAACGTGAGCGTGACCGCCGCCTCCGGGCAGGAGATTTAGACCGTCGCTTCTTCCTTTCTGATGGAGAGACAGATTCTCTTTTCCTCACTGGAGACTTGGACCTGAGGAAGGGTGAATGATATGACTGATTAATATTTGCACAGAATACTGCAACTTAATGCGGTGGGATAGCAGTTACAGAACAAGCTATGTGTCTTACTTGTTAGTTACATTTACTAATGCAGCATGATTCCAGTTCATAACATCCAATACCTTTAAATAATTTAATTTAACGCTCTTTAACCTCCTAAGACCCGAGCTCTATTCTTTGCTATATAGGCTGATTGGGACCTGAGAAAAATTATGTCCACATATGAGGACATTAGTTTTAAATT
>NW_019445314.1:0-1933 GCF_002814215.2 Seriola lalandi dorsalis
TACAAACCTCCCGCCCAGAAGAGCTTACAGGAGATCCAGGAGCTGGACAAAGATGATGAGAGCCTGCGCAAGTACAAGGAGGCACTGCTGGGTAGCACTGCTGTGGTTGCAGGTTAGTGATTGCAATCAAATAACTCTCACGGTGTTCTAGAACAAATGCAAAACCTTTAACTAACCACACTTGATGCGAATGTAGATGCGCACACATTTTGATTTCAGTCACTAGTACAGCCACCTGCTGAGAAAACCACTGCAGTAAATCTCCGCTTTACTTTTTGTAGTCTTTAAAGATGCGTGTGTGTGTCCATAACATTCTTTCCAAATGCAGGTAAAGTTGCTGCTCTACGTGTTTGGTCTACCACTAGTGCAAAGTTGTGTACTGTTATTTGTTGTGACAACAATTCAGATGCACACATGAATTGAAAAACTGTTGAAGTTAAGTGAGAATGTTAACGCTTCTTTACTTGCATTATACTGTCATACTGTCATTTTATTTTGACATTTGTGTCAAAGTGTGTATGACCCTTGTAAAATAGGAAAAATTTTAATAATATTCATCACAGTAACATATTTTAAAAAATACAGTTCATGTAGTGTTTTGGTACCGATATAAAACCTATTTACCAGCAACATGTGGAGGTCCAGGTATTTTCAAAAGTTTTTAATGACTGAACCAAACGGATATAGTGAAAGTATAACTGATCTTTTTCAGATCCTTAAAGGTTTTGAAAGTTGTTGTAAATGATGACAAACATATCCTGTCATTGTTTTTCACTCTTTCACTCTACTCTACTATAAATTTGATTATTTGACTATTATCACTTACTGAAATATTTTGGATTATAGATTATCCATCTTTAACATTTCTTTATTATAAATTGATTAGAAACTGATGATCTTATGGTTATAATTTTTAATTCTGTGTCTCTCTGTCTCAGATCCCACCGCCCCCAATGTCCAGGTGACAAGAATGACTCTGGTATGCGAGGCGGCACCACAGCCTCTGGTCCTTGATTTACAAGGTGAGTAGAGCAGACAGGGCAGTTTGGTATGTGTGAGGCTGGAATCTGGACAAAACTCAACAGAAGATTTTAGGGTGAAAACCGATCATTTGAAGTTGATGTCTGAAAAATTTTCCACTTGAATGCACATGACCCTCATTTAGGCAGATGTCTTTCCATACAACAAACACACTGGAAGAATTGGCTCATAGTAACATTAATTATGAACACTAATCACTCCCCTTCTTGTGTGCAGATATAGACCTAATGACCTGCTGGATCATTAGTCTGCTAATTAGTAATGACATCATTCCTGTTTAAGTGGGTTAACTAGCCATTTCCTGATGACACCCCTGCCCTCCCTTGGTGGTCACACTGAACTGCACCTGAGCTCACTTGAAGCCTTGTGCCACCTGGTGGTCAGTATCACTGACTTTTTTTTTTTCTCTGCTGTGTTGCTTTTCCCTGCCAGGAGACCTGGAAGGCTTCAGGAAGAACCCGTTTGTGCTGAAGGAGGGAGTTGAATACAGAATAAAGATCAACTTTAAGGTGAGAGAGTCTGGTCTTTGTCTCTGTTTGTTTTCACAGACTGTTGGAGGCATGGAGATGTTACTGCAGCTGCAGTGAGCTATATTTGTCCTGGGAAACTGCTCAGCAAGATGATGCATGTTGCTTTTTGCAGGTCAACAAGGAGATTGTGTCCGGCCTGAAGTACATTCAACAATCATTCAGGAAAGGAGTTAAAGGTAAAACTGCCAAAATTATTTCATTTAATCTCTGCAATTCCTTAGGTAGATTTTACATGTAACAGTAGCCTCTTCTGGCTTAAAGGAAAAGTTTGAGAAACACACTTATTTGCTTTCTTTCCAAGACTGAGAATAAGATGATTGATTCCATTCTCATGTCTGTACACTATATATGAAGCCACAGTC